>NC_142369.1:32395000-32447500 GCF_059441005.1 Hippichthys cyanospilos | reverse complement strand
GCCGCTTGGCTCCCAACAGCGACTTGAGCTAACGCAGCTCTGTGCAACTGTTTTGTTGTTGTGAGATGGAGGGCGGACCCCAAAGCCGAGGCCTCAGTCAAAACACACCGCCGAACCACTACAAGCCGGCACACTCACCAGTCAAACGACGCGGCCAGACGTTTTAACGCCACAGAATCATCCAAAGCCCGTGCAGTTGATGAGCAGAAAGTAAACTCGCAGGGAATAAACATTAGTCATGTCCGAGCCAAAGCTAGCTTGACTGTGCCCCTTTCCAGCACCGAGACATCGTCGCCATTATCGCATATTCTCCAAGCCCAACTTTACGTGTTTATGACGTCATCGCGCCAAAGCAATGGCAGTGGGCGGGGTTGTGGCGCGCTCTGGAACCATGTGGCGTAGTCATGTAAACACTGACAATTTTCTACCCAGGTTGACAAATATTGCTCGGTGATGCTTGACGATGTCGAGGCGGTTAATATGCTTTGCTTGTGCGCTGCATTTTGCAGCGTTTAAGCGTGCTGCATTGCAACGACCCCGCTAATCTCACTTCGATATAGGGCATTGAAAAGTATACTGTATTTGTAATTTCGTACATAATTATAAATCCGGAAAAGAAGAGCCCAAGTCGGACGATAACAAACACGGCGGCCACTAGAGGGCCCTCCGAGACCAGATTACATACGACCCCGCTCCCACCTTTTTTTTTTTTAACTCAAATTCAACATTTTAACATCAAGCGAGCAGAAAAATGTACAAAACTTGTTGTCATGATACAATGTAATCTCAAAATGTAACAGACAAGCCTAAGAGGTCGTCTTAAAAGAATAACGAAAGATAAAAAGAAATATCATTAGATTGATAAAGTAAAAAAGGGTCGGTGAGCTGAGCACGGGTTATCAGCAAGGTTGAGGTCCTCTACATAACTGCAATTTTCTTCGTCATACATTTCAAGGATGAAGAGTAATGACATTATTCTTTTTTTTTTTTAAACAAAGGAATTAGGTCTGAATTTGATGTACAGTGAAAACCCGCGAAGTAGCGTTCCCACTTTTCACATAAAAAAATAAACAAAACGTTTTTTGTTTTTTTTGTTTTTAAACGTGAAAACCCTTCATGCTATACATGTTATTTAAGACAAATATTACTGCCGAGTCCGAATTGGATGTACAGTGAAAACCCACGAAATAGCGCCCCCACTTTTCGCATTAAAAAAAAAACACTTTTTTTTAACGTGAAAAAGCCTTCATGCTATACATATTATTTAAGACAAAGATTACTACAGGACACATATTTACTTAGATCTTAAATGATTAAACTTTATATACTGTACACTAGTGAACTTATTGGGGAGGGAGAGAGACTGCGTAGGCTGCACTTGAGCACCTCATCAACAAAGCCACTCAGATCAAAGAGCGGTCAGACTCATTTGGCTTATTTTACTTACAACTTTACAACTAACTGAACGTGGCAACTCCAAAACAATAAACTGAAAATCTGCGATGTAGTGAATCCGCGTAATGGAAAAAAAAAATCCACGATGTGGCAAATCCGCGATAGTGGAACCACGAAGTAGCGAGGGTTCACTATATCGATTCCTAATATTCCAAGAATTATAAGGGAGTTTATGACCAGGTGATGCCGTTTATATACGTCAAAGGAGTCTAGCCAACTTCCTAAACAGGCGTCATATTGCAGCCCAATCTTTCTGAAGCACGTTATGCAACAGTACATGTTATCAGTGAGCGTTTCTTTCTGAACCCTTAAATAATGTGAATTTCATCAGGAAAATTTTCTGTACATACGGACTGTAAGGCAATGTTGTCACTGGTTTACTTCTTTTTCTGAATAGAACAAATATCTTGACGCAATAAACAACCTAATTGAGGGTTCAAATCTTTGCTTCATTCTGCCGCAGTTTTAACTCTTCTCATTTCATATTTCTACTGCACCGTCATCACCCTTTTAACCAGAGATATCATCGCTATTGATTTACTGCCAAGTTGGCGTCTAGTTCACTGGGCTCCCACCTCTGGAGCCAGGCCTGTAAATGGGGCTCAAAGGCAAATGTCTGCTGGCCAGAATGGAAAGGCAACGTAGGTCATCCTTCCCAAGGGCTCACTACCGGTGAAGAGGCCAAAGTAGTCAGGTGTGGTAGAGAACTCAGCAGCAGCCAAAAGTGGGAACCCGTGTAGTCCGATTTTCGCCAACAGAAGCTTGCTCTGGGGCATGGCTTTAAATAATACAAATAAAAAAAAATAAAAAAAAATCAGCAGTTTTGTGTTGTTTTCATGCTGGAGCAAAAAAGAACAGTGGTGGCAAAACAAAGACTGGATACAATATTCTTTATATGTCCAAAAAAGAACATTGGTGGCAAAACAAAGACTGGATACAATATTCTTTATATGTAAACAAATAAACAAACAACAAAAACATAAAAAAGAAAGAATACATCTAACTGACAGCACTGTAAAATGAAATGTTCCAAAGGATTCATATGGTGTTTCTGGTATTATGTTCTTGACTCATTTTGACTTTTGAACAGACGATAGTGCATATGATGACTTACACAATGAAATGCTAAAGTGTTTTGGATAGAATAGCCATGAGACTGATTGTCGAAAAATAAGTATAAATGAATCAGACTTTTATTTAGAAACTGCAAAATGTGGGCTGAAATAAATATAGACTCCTTGTACAGAGCCCTTTACAAACATGCACAGAAATACCTGAGAAATTTACAGGTGGTTTAAGGATTTGTATTATTAATTTTTTTTTTGTCATTTCTGTTTTAAGAACCCACCCCCCAACCCCCCCAAAAAAAGGGAGATACGCGGCTGGAAATTTGGCTTTTTTGGCTGGCTTTTTTGCTTCTTGAGCCGCATGTTTACTGCTCTGGATGGCTGTGTAATATGTCTTGCCTGCAAAAACAGGCTACCTGTATTAAGGGGGCGAAAGAATTATAGGAGAGTAACTTGCTTTTGCTCTTTGATCAATTTTTTTTTTGTGGACTAAAATAATTATACTGTAAATTGCCCTCGTTTTGTCATATACCGCGCTACCCAATGGGTGACCCTAATGTGAGCAAAAATGAGAGATTTCACGCCATCTACACTGTAACGATCAACTTTTTTGCCAGGGTTTCAACATATCAAGGTGTTAGAATAATCGTAAAAATAGTGATTATACATTTGTTACAATCAATATAACTGCTTACAATGAAAAAATGCTTTGCCTTGAGAAAAGATGAACTGCTTGCAACGAAACAATGTTTGCTATGAGAAGGTTGCCGTGAGAAGGTCGCTGTCTGGAACTTTGCCATGGGAAGGACAGCCCTGACCAACCTGCACAAGATTATCCGCAGACAGATATCACTTCGCTTGTTATCTACAAAATATCTTGCAGAATGTCTTGATGCACTGAATGTCATGCATGCACTAATCATACACACACACACACACACACACACACACACACAAATAATGACAAGTACACTGGGATCAAGCCATGTTTTTTTACTTTCTAAAGCGAGAGCCTTCATGTAACTAGAAACTTCTGAAACAAATAAAAAGAGAGGGTTTGGAGAGGGTGCTTTGGAGTGCAGTAGTATTGTATTCGTGCAGTCCTTGTCTGTTCTCCTCATGCAAGAGCTGAAAAACAATGCCCTTTCTTCTTCTTTGTGTATAGTTTCTCACAAATGTTTAACAGGTGAACCTAACACAAGGCCTACATCCAGCTGAGGAAAGTGATAAAGCATTTAAAATGTACTGTACTTCCACATGCTGGCATGATTTGGATGCCTCAATAACATCCAGAACAATTCCGCTAAGCTGCTAGAGGCTGAGAGCTGAGAGCAACGCACTTCCTTCATAGCACATCATACTTGTTGAACTGTCCGTACTGAAGAAGTCAGAATGCCTGCCGTCCCGCAACCACCCTGGAAACAGCAAACCATTCAAACGCATGGAATGGATACTGGCTGCGCTTCGCTCGGCTGTTCTCACAGTCTTGCTCAGCCAACTACTTCTTCGGTAGCCCCCGATGCGGGTGCACACCGCACAAGCCAATTCCTCCCCTCTCAGCGCGGTTCACACGCTGATTTCCAACCTGGGCCCCACTGATAAACACCCTGTGGACCCTGTCCTGACAGAAACAGAGTACCCCAAAATCAAAGGTTGCTTATTTTGCATTAAGGTTGCTCTTATATTCCTATCACGTTTTACATCACTTTTCCTTGATCACGACTGGTTGCTGTCTAACAGTGCACGATACACTTGACTCTGCACACTATGTGTGTTGTAAGGATAATGAAATAATAAAGCGTTCAATCTGGAAATAGAATGCGCTGATTTCAAATCACAGCAGGTGGGTATATTGACTTGTTTTCATAAAAGAAAAACACAACCAGGCAAGGTCTTAAAACAATTATGTATTGAATGATGGCTTACAACAGTTGCAAGAAGGTACATCGTCCACTCATTAACATTTAGTAGAATGGTGTGAATTCTTCTTGATTCATGGTTGACTTTCAAGGGATTTTGCCCCCCCCCCCAAAAAAAATAAAAAATAACCCAAGTTCTTGTCAGTACCATCTCCATATCCACATTTGGGTGAAATTAGTATATTTTTGGAGGACCAATAATCTATTTTTCATTACTATTTTCAACAGTACAGTAAAAAGAAAAACATGGGTACTGTTTTTCAAAAAGCTTTGCTTTTGTGAAACAACATAATTTTAAGCCCAAATGTTCTTTAAACTCACCTTACTAAAAGACATTTCTCCACCAAGGGTAATGCATCTGGTTTATGATATGTCACAAAAAAGGTTTGACTTTTTTTTTTTTTTTTACATGAAAGCAATGTTAACCATAGCTAATGGCTTGTTGTTAAAGTGAATTTGATGAAAATCCGAGCCAAATGTACACAATCGGCTGCACCGTGCATGGACTTCACTACAGTGAAAAGACTGATAAAATGTCGCTATGCAAGAACAACACAAAACAGTCTACCCCTTGTCATGTCATCTAAACGAAATATTTGCATGCAAAACAATGAGATTTTCATGAGAATAACAGTTTTGTTAAATACATTTAATTTTCTGCCACTTACCCATGTTTTATCACAAAAATCCCATCAGAGTATTTATACATTATTTTACGCACAAAATGATGGCATGAAAACCAGAAAAAATATTTAAGTGGCTGGAAGAAAAAAAACAATGCAGAGAACAGTCTACTGTTTTCAAAAACGCAACCCATTTGCTTCACACACTGGTCATTTCAGTCTATGATCTTTGACGCATTGGTGTACAGAATTTAACAATGAGTGCTTCCTGAGAAAGTTGCCATTCCCATAGTCTTACAACTTCAACAGGTCAGATTATATCAGTTACTCCCTAAACACATACCGTATTTGTTTTTCATCACTGCCACAGAGAAGAAAAACGGTTCAAGAAAAGACTACCCTGAGAGAACGTCTTAAACATGGGCAAGCTTGTTAAACCAGCACTGGCATTGATGGATTTGGTTTATTAAATCTGTACTCTTCCGTTAGAATCAGCATACTTTGTTCCAATAATCTAAGATGTTATCCAGAGTAATTGTGTAGTATAGTTCTCTACATAATACAATCCAAGTCTTCTGACCTACGAAGACATGTGCAAGTGTTTACTACCAACTTCAACAATACAGTTGCGGCAAAGACTTGTGGACACCAAGGATAATGTTGATATTTGACATTTTTCTCTAGTCCTCACAATTACCAAAATCTAAGTGCTGTAAGTAGTTCATACATGAGGTAATGAATATCTAATTATGATTCCGAGTACAAAATAGAAGTAAAATACATAGAAGAACATATTGCAAGCATGACGAAAAAAAAGATACACCAAACACAAGAGGTCAAATATAACGTACGGGGATAACTAACTGTGCGTTCCAGAAAAAAATGGACTAATAGTATTTTTTTTTCCCCATGTTAATGAGGTCATAGCAAATTGATCATGCTCGCTGTAGTGTCTGTCATAACATGCGTTAATCACAATGTCAATGCTTTAGAGGTTGAGGTGTTTCATCAAGTATACATTATTATTCTAGCTACAGTACAAGATCAATTTTGAGAAAGTGCACTCAGTCAGGTGTTTTCTGCGAGGAGGATCAGCGACAAGAAAAAAAAACACCTCCATTTTAAAAAAACAAAACAAAATTTGATACTCATTTGCATGTCAAACGTCAACTGAGCTTTTGATTCATACAGGTGCGGGTTATGCTTATGTATGACGTGTGCCAGAAAAGTGCCAGGACTTGTGGCCCAAAAGACATTTGAAATTTCCCCTGTGAAGAAAGCTTCCCTGGAGCCTAACACACTTTCCCAGTTTACGCTGCCACGTCTTTGTGCACGTCTTCTGTAAGGATTCTTCAATCTTAATGTCTGGATGACTGATTGGGTTTGAATTTTGAATGTAAAATATATCTTTTATGACAGCAGGCCTGGAACCTTTCTAACCCACATCGCATGAGAATTAGGCACATGGCCCTGGCATGGTGTGCATTTCGATCATCTGAGGTCACCCTTTTTCTACCGTGTGTTGGTCACTCTATGTCTGAGAAATATTGTCTTGGAGCACAGGAGTCAAACTCAAGGCCCGGGGGGCCAGATCCGGCCCGCCACATCATTTTATGTGGCCCCAAAAAAGGGTAATTACTTTTATGACTTAAGTTTCTGGGTAAAACACCAAATTTGCAAGTTATCCTCAACTTGTACAATTTTTTTTTGTCACCAATACCCCTTTTGAGTTTTTAGCAGCCAGTGTGACAATCATACTTCAAATATACTTGACTTCACAGTTAGAATGGGCCTCCGACAGAAACTATAACTACAATGTGGCCCCCTGATAACATTGAGTTTGACGCCTGTCTTAGAGGGACAAAAAAAAAAAAAAGAATGGTGAAAGAAGAAATCATGTAAACTGTGCTTGTGCATCAATGAAAACATACAGTTGCGCTGAATTTACTTGTGTTTTGTTTCCTCAATGGTTGCAAGAATTAATCATCTGAATGTAAACGTTTTTTGAAGCAAGCATCTACTTCAAAATGCACTCTATCTGTAATCATATCATTCATTTTTGTGCAACCACTTGAAATACAATTTAGTGAATACAACCAACACTTTTTTTTTCAGTGGTAGTGTCTAATTGGCCACGCCTATGCACCAGGGTCCTCATTAAGAAATCTCATCGACTGCTTGAAGAAAAATGGTAAAAGAACAAATTCAAAATGTCACTTCTTATATTTGCCACTTTGTTGTTTTTGTGAGGTTTTCAACATTTTTCGTTCATTTTCACTCAAGTATAACACAGGAGACTAACTACAGAGGATAACAGGGTCAAGTGAGTACCATGCTACATCAGGTTTCGAGAAGGCTATTGCAGACAATTCTACAACATGTACAACCACATTTTATATGTGTATTACAAATAGTTTAAAACATATCACCGAAGAATTAATTACAAGATGTGGAATATTTAGAGTCTTAAGGGACTATTTCTCAACTGCTGAGAGCATTACATGTTACTTGACTTAGCAGTCCAGTCTTACAGACAAATTCTGAAAAATTGCTATTCAAAAAGTAGCAAATTTGGTCAATGTCTCTTTTCAAATAGTGCTTTTGATGGCTTTAAGACAGGGGTCTTTTTTAATCTCACCCAGTGGCAATCTACAGGATTTCAGTGTACATCTTTATGACACCTTAGCTGCAAACGTCTCCATGTCAAGTCCAGTAGGTAAAAGGACAGCTTGCTGTCACACATAGCTCAAAGTAGTATGCATTAGAAAAAAAAAGAAAAGAAAAACATATTTATAAACTTTTGTCCCCCAAATTCAATCTTGCGGAGAACCTAGCATCATGTTTGCACCGTGTCGCCATTTTCAGCAAGTTTTCACTGTGGGCGGGCAGACCTTCCCGGAGCCAGGCTCCATTCCACATCTTCAGAAAGTTCCTATTTGCTATGCCGCAGCACACTGAAAAGCTCAACAGTGCTACAAACAAGTAAGCGGAGACTTAAAACTCCCATTCCAGCGTTTCTTCTCGGTTGGCTGCTCTCTCCAACCTGTGGATGATATTATTGAGGTTCGCCATTTTCTCGTTGCGTTTTTGAGCGCTCCTGTTGAGCTTGGGGCCCTGGAAAGCAGGGGGCGCATTTGGGTCCAGGCTGTGATTGGTGCTTGTCGAGGGCGGGTTCGGCAGTGAGGGGGAGATCGGAGCGGAGGAAGAGGGCACGGGAGAGACTGACATCATGAGACCCGGTGAGGATGCGGCAGAGGGCGAGTTGAGGGAGACCTCCAAGCTGCTGCGGCAGGCTTCAGTCGAGGCCTTGAAGCTCACCGGGTCAATGGGTGACTTTCCAGAGTCTTCCCCCTCGTGCCTGGACTGATTCACTCTCTGGGGGGCATCTATAGAGGTGGTGCTCGTGTACGCGGCGGCCTGACTGCTCATCCCCTCTTCCTGCCCCAAGGGGGGCTCAAGGCAGCCAATGGTGGGTTCCTCCTTTTCAGTTTTAAATTGTGGGAATTGCACTGCAGTTGGAAAACACAGAGCTCTTGTTTGTCTCATAGAGGCCTCTTCCCGCAACTCCCCTGCATTCTCTCCATCCGCCGCCTCCTGTTTGACGTAAGGAAGTGCAGCATTGCTGAGAGGAAGGCTGGAGTGGTTGTGTCCTGAGGGCTGCTGCAACCTCCTCTCTTCTTCGTCAGAGTGGGGGCTTCTTATTAGTGAAGGCGAGTAGCTGTGGTGCTCGGCGTCAGTGTCGTTGTCTGGCAGACCCTCCATCAGCACTTCACGTCTCATCCTGGACCTGAATAAAACACAAACGTTAGACTTATTGACACAATTGGCTTTTCATTTCGAAAGATTTGGACAAAGTCTTTTCTGGACAGAGGTGGGCAACTTAGATTTTTTTCGCTGGTCCGACATTTGTCAGAGTGACCAACGTCACCGTCATTTTTTCAAGCCATACGAGTCCGTCGGTATCTTTTTGCCCAATCTTCGCAACCGCTAGAGGGCGATCATTTTTTTTTCCGGGTCCATTATTCATCATTCTGTTCGCACTCCTAATTCTTTTTTCTGTTTTAGTACTTACACTTAAAAGTTAAGACCATGTCTGTGGTTCTACAGTTACACTGCAAAATTGTGAGTGTAACACGAAAGCAAAGTCAGCTGATGGGTTTGACCCTAGGCTATAATACATCATCATGTTTAATACAGGGAACGGGAGTGCAATTACCAATAACGTGGGGCGGCCGTGGCAGTAGAGGGGATCGTCCAGTAACCAAAGGGTCGGCTGTTTGATCCCCGTTCTGTCAGAGTCACGTGCTGTTGTGTCCTTGGGCAAGACACTTCACCCACCTTGCCTCCAGTGGTTGGTCGGAGGGGCCGTATGGCGTGGTATGGCAGCCTCGCTTCTGTCAGTCTGCCTTAGGGCAGCTGTGGCTACGCAACATAGTTTATCAACACTGGTCTTACTGTGTGATTAGGGCTGTGCTTTTTAAAGTGCCTTAGTTTCGTGAAAGGCGCAATATAAATGTAAGCATTGTTATTATTAGGTCCACTGGATGGCATTATCATGCTTTGCATGACCCTCAAGTGGTGGATGTTGGTTCTCATTTATAAATAACTGCCGTACAACTGTAGCAGATGATTTCATTACCATTTCATTTGTCACATACACTAGAAGTGAAACAAAGTATTGTTGAGGTTGAATTTTCTAAAACGGTCTTTAATTAGGAAATTAAAAAGACTTCTATCTTCCATTTTCTGTCCAAGAGCCAATCAGAGAAAATAATTCAAATTTGGTATGTATTCATTGATTACTTGAAACGCATCCCAGAATGCTCTTATCAGCAAGAAACCTGAAACCAGGACTAAGTCAGAGAGAACTACAAATATATATCCGGTAAAGTCAGTTGTTTTATAGCCGTGAATGACAAGTAGTGAGTAGAACCAGCCCAGTTCATTCACTCAACTGAACATATTTCTCCACTTTTTGGTAAAGTGTAAAGTGACTAGTGACACAATGACTGTAGGCTGATTGCAGATTATACTATAAAGATGCAGCAATGTAGCAGGCAAACATCCAAGTCAGTTTAATTATATTATGCAAAAAGGGACGTGGCGGGCTGACGGACATATGACGGATATCTGGCGTAATGTCAATCTCGATGATTACAACGATGGATGAAAGTTGCATTTTTAAATCATCTTTTTTTTTGCATTCCTGTCATTCGCCGGTCCATCGGCAAAACGGGCGTCTGTCAGCGACGGACTGACGGACAGCCCATCAGTGCTGACAAAATACCCACCTCCGTTTCTGGATTGATATAACCCAAATCCATATTTTCTTTTGACAGTTGTGCATCGTTACAACAAGTATATGAAAACAGCAGAACACATCATCAGTAGGAGTATCTAGACTGGCCTGTAGTTGTGGAACCAGTTGATAACAGTGTTGGTTTTGAGGTGGAGCTGCGCAGCTAACATCTCTATGGTATTCTGAGAGGGGTACGGTTCCAAGAGGTAGACCTTCCTCAGAGCCTCTTTCTCCTCTGCTCCCAGCACCACTCTAGGCTTCTTCACCTGACTGTAGGAACACAGGTCCAGCGAGGCTAAGGCTGGACTCACACACTCGGAGCGAGTACTGGGCGAGTCACTGTCTGAGCCTGTACTCAGTAACCCATAACGCCTCTTCAGGTAAGCTGCAGTGTAACCAGAGAGATAACGTTATTAAAAAAAAAAAGAAAGTCATCTTAATACATAATACAGTATATAGTTGACCTTTTTTTTCCATCTTCTTCATAGCCCTCAACTTTTCCACATTGTGAGGATCGTTCAGCCACAACTGCATGCGGACAAATGGCTCCCTGCCTTTGAGGCTAAGTTTGTGCCAAGGTTTGGGCCGAGACAGCAGGTCAGACACGGAGCCTTGAGTCAGACCCAGAATTGTCTCCCCGAAGAGACGCTGGCCTGTAGGAAAACGTACATAGTCGATGAATGCACTTCTTGGAATTAGCTGGTTGTCACCTTTAACGAGTAGACTCACCCAGGTTATTGTCTGTTAACACCTCCTTGACTTTTTTGGTAATGGCATAAGTATCCAGCTCAGACGACATGGCTACCAGCTCTTGGATGCCAAGTGGGTTAGCAGGGTGATGAAGGGCCATGACACTGGAGGTCGACTTCCTTCCTTCGGGCTGAGGAGGTAGCCCCAGGACCAGATTCTCAGGCTGCTGGTTCTCCTTACTGCTCTCCAGGGAGAGGCTCACCGGTTCAACCAACGGACTCGGCTGACCCTCTACTGGGCTCAGGGGTGGGGACGGCGACAACTGTGTGGTGACTGGACTTTTATCTGAAGGTGATAGACAGCAGATTTTAAATGTTTCATTTCATCAGCATGTTGTTACACACTGTATGCATAATCCTAAATACCACAGCTAGTGCTTGACTGACAAGAATCACACCAATTGTGTTTGTTGATAATGTCTTCAAGCATGTCTGACAATAGTTCAGGCAGCTCCCTCTGCAGCCTTCGCGGTTAACGCCCTGCACAGTCGTTCTTCTAAAAGTCACTAATCGTTGCCCTCAACGATGGAAAATAACCTACCGACAAGAATCGTTGTCAAAACGTGAGAACAAGTAGTAATAAACAGGAGAGGACCTCTAAGCCATAACCACTAATCAAGGGGTCACCAACCTTTTTGAAATATGAAGGGCTACCAGTTTACGTGAAGACACCGATGGTGTTGATGATTTTTCACAATAATTAAGGAACAGCTGCAGGTTATATGTAAATCAAGTGTAGTGTGTAATGTAAATATAATACATGTATAATTGTTTGAAAAATGCATAGAAAATTACGAATGTTCTGTCACTTGTAAGCTATTTGCAGAACAGGCCTGCGGCCTACTCATGTGATCTTTGCGGGCTGCCTGGCACCCACGGGCCCCTGCACTAAGCTAGTATAGTACACACTTCACTTTAGCATTGCCAGAATCATACACACATGGCAAATAACCAGAGATGAAACCCAGATAGATATTTTTGCATTATATATAATACACAGCCACGTACACAACAATCTGTATACTGTGAAAATATGTTATCACAAACATATTCCAAGCGGGCTTTAATATTTAAAGTGAAATACATCGTAGGGCTGTGCACGATTGATTGACTGAATGAGATTACGGTATTCGAAGCAAGCATTGAATGAATGTATGAAAAAAATAGACATTTCAGCACAGTTTACATGTTCAAAGGAAGTAGGAAGAAGTACAAAACCTACAGTATCTAGCCATACCCCTTATTTCTGCAAAAAGAAAAAGAAAAAAAATATACATATATATTTTGTATTTATAAAAAATGCAATGAATCTCAAAATAAAACGAAAAGCAGATAACACACACCTCTTATCAGTGCCAGAAATTCTACAGTCTCATGTCCCTGCCCAATGTATATAATTTGTAACAATATTTTTAAACCTGACTTCAATGCATTCGCATTTTTTCAATTTCATTTCCTAATATTTGGGAGGCAACACAGTCATGACAGTCTCATTAGATATTTGTATTCCCGTATTAGACATATGCACTACCGTGACAGTCTACGCGCCAAAATGTAATATACTATATATAATTAATATATTAAAGTACAGCAATGTTAAGACAAATTTTTCTCAGCAAATTAATGCTGTTTTTTACACAATGTTCTGATATTGACATATCTTAATAAACACATTAAAAAAAAAAGCCACAAATTCCCCAAAATAGATTTTTGCCAAATAAACTGTTCTCATACGCTGTGCATTTGGCTGGCGACAAAAACAACAACAAAAAAAAAGACATCATGCAGAGAATTTGTTTCAGTGGAATCAAACTTTTAATCCATTCTCACCTTGACCCTGGTGCGGGGCCTGGTTTAGGGTCTGGCCTAGTTGGTCAAGTAACCAGAGTTGCATGCGGATGAAGGGTTCCCTGCCTTTCTGAGTTAGCTTGCTCCAGGGTTTGGGTCGAGACAGCATGTCGCTCACACTCCCCTGAGAAAGTCCAAGCACCTGTGTAACATAGACATACAGTATTTTGTATATGATTTGAAAGTCTGTATAAAAGATATAACTTCCGAATAATGCTACACATATGAAACAATGTATTTTAGTGGTGATGCAATTTTAAAAATAGCCACTAGAGGTAAGCATAACCCCATTAATATGAAATATGGAAATTTTATTATTAACCCACGAAACTTAGCTTATTAGTGGGAAACCATTACGTTTAAAAACATGATGAAGGATTTAAAATGAGAGCAACATGAAAGGTCCTCCAAATGATAGGTCAACTTCAACAAGGAGAGTTGAGAAGACTCACCATCTACTTTAATATGTTACTTTTAAATCTAAATAGAATAACATTTGTTGGATGTTTGGGCTCAGATGAGAGAACAACCTATCTTTTTCTTAAATTAAGTACTGTATTTCAACATATAGTAGTAAAATAACGGGGAAAATATAATTGTCATTTCAAACTGCTGCAGTAACTGACCAAACAACTAGATGTGTGGCAACATCTGTCTTCAAAATTCTGTCCAGGCTCGTGGCGGCAACACCTTGTTTCGAAGTCTTGCACTGGACTCGAGATAAGTTCACGTAAGTAAGTTAAACCGTGGTTTCAAACTGTAGTGTTTAGGTGCAGATGGCACTAAACCTGTTTTTGGAGACAGCAGGACTGTCTGTATTTCCATGATCTATGATGTATTGTCCCTAACTGGTGTGAACACATTTTCCCATTGAAAGGGACCCAAGAGAGTAGTATTTTCTATTTGAAGCAATTGCATGGTGTATTTTTCCCTCAGATCGTTTTGAAAGGCGCTGCCTTACATCTGTATGATGAACCAAAAAAAATGACATACTATTCAGTAAACAATTCAAATACAGAACAATTGCATTAGCTTAATGGCTACAGGAAAGTTTTGGAGTATTAGTAAACCTCTCCCAAGTTAAGTACATTAGTGAGAGAGTGAAAATCTCAATCTGTATGAAAAGGATGGAGTTTCTTTGTTTATTTTGAATGGACTTGATGCATGAAAACTACCTTTTCACCAAAGATCCTCTGGCAGATGCCATTCTTTGCCAGTTTCTCTTTCACTTGCCGCGTCAACTCAATGGTATCCACCTCTCGATACATGTACATCTCATACTGCTCCGGAGTCAATGGCGGTACAGTGGGCTTCAACGCTCGGGGAATGTATGCTGGATAGTAAGAAAGGCGGCCAGGACCGGGGCCCGGGGACTCGCCGCTAACCGAGGTGTCAGACTCCACTTTCACCTCCGCGGGTCGGCCTAGCCCCAGCTCTTCTTCGGCAGCAGAGGCCTCTTCACTGAGACACTCACCGTTCTCCAGGCGGGGCCAGGGCCGGGGCAATACAGGGGGACCGGAGGAGGAGGACGACACGGAGGGGGAAATGGAATTAAAGGGCTGGGAGCTTCCCCCACCGAGCCCCATCGAGCCCCGCTCCTGAGACCAGTGCTGGTCGAAGTAAGTGCCAACCTCCCCGATTTCTGATTTGACTTTGCGGATGATGTTCTGAACAAAGGCAGCGGGAGAGAGAACGCTGAGGGGAGTCTGGGGACTGCTGATAGAATTAGCCATGCAAACAGTAACACAGCCCCCCTCCTCTTGTTTAATAGAAATGGGCAAAGGGAGGCCCCTGGATCGTTCATGGGGCCCCAGATGTTCCACTTGGGCTCCTGTGCCAACTGCCGAGGCTCTTCCACAGCCTTCCATATCCATCAAAACTTGTTGCTGGGATTCCATTTCCCTCCTGGCCTGTTGCAGGATGTTCTTAATGGTTTCGTCAGAGCTGTTGCCCACCCCGTTACTGTTTCTACCCAAGGAGGTATTCACAGGTGTCTTGCAGTCTCCTAAAAGAAGAGAGACATGATGATACTGCCTCTACATTAAAAAAAGTCAAACAATAAGTACGAAGCATGAATTATGTTTATTAGCTCCAGACTCACCTCCTCTTTGAGACTGGATCTCCTTCTTGGCCTGCTCCAGGATATTCCTGATGGCGTCGTCTGACCCAGTTTCTGGAGTTCGGATGCGCGGAGTGATGCTCCCTGCCACAGAGGGTAAAAAGAGAGGGAGCAGAAAGGAAGGGGTGAGTGGGATGGTTGATCAGAGAGCAGTTTCAAGGCTTTACTTTTGACTGGGAGATCAATGGCTGCCTTTGAGCGTGTGTTGTCTGAGGTTGCTGTATACGGGAAGCTCAACTTTCAAAAGCTATAAATCTAAGGAGAAAACAAAGTTAAAAAGCAAGACTACAAACGTGGAACAGGAAGGCGAGGAGGAGTCAAGGATTAGGGCCAACTTGTTTTTTTAACCTTCTTGTGTCCGGCGTCAACAACAATTTGAAAAACGAGTCCATTTTGGATGTAGATCTGATCAGAAGCTTAAATCCATTGTGCAGTGCAACCCTTATAGCATTTAAATTAAAGCCAATGTGCCCATTCAGAAAACAAAGGTCATGGTGAACATTACTTGTTTAAAAAAAAAAAAAAGGAGAAAGACTTAAATTGTTTACATTTTACTGGTTACAGGTTGACCCAGTTGCTACTGTACCTCAAGTAGTGTATTTCAAGCAAGAAATTTCTTTCAGGGTTCTCCCCTTTTTCTAAACATCCATCCATCCATTTTCTAGAGCCACTTATCCTCACAAGGGTCGCAGGCTTGCTGGTGCCTATCCCAGCTGTCTTTGGGCAGCGGGGGACACCTTGAAGTGGTTGTCAGCAAATTGCAGGGCAGAGACAAGCAACAATTCACGCACCCAAATCACACCTAAGGACAATTCAGAGTGTCCAATAAAACTGCCATGCATGTTTTTGAAGTGTGGGAGGAAACCAGAATTCCCAGAGAGAACCCACGCAGGCTTGGAGAGAACATACAAACTCCACATAAGGAGGCCAGGTGAATTTGAACTTGGGTCCCTGAACTGTGAGCCGGACATGCCGGGCCACCGAGCCTTTCTCTAAATGTGAACGTGTAAGATGTTTCTTATTGTGGTTGTAAGTATAAGGCTGTAAATGGTTATTTGCTCCTAAGTAACATCCCTGCAATTGACTTGTCAGGACACGAAACACTCCGTGTCTGCCTCGAAATCAGGGCTAACCAATGAGAGGACACCCAATCGCGCACAGGCAATCATGAGTCGCCAATAGAAGATTTTTATACAGTGCATTTCCGAGCGTTTGACCAAAAAGAGCAGACCATTGAGGAGTATAATGACATAGAGCAGTGAGTGCCAAACTACAGTACAGAAACGGTATATTGAGCCAAGGCAGCCGGTTTATGAGAAAAGAAAAATCTCATGGCACACCACTAAACAAAATGGCACAAAAGTATGAATATGGAAACCATAATGATCTTTGTTTACTCACAAACCTATGGAAATCTGATCCTGTTTAACTGAACAAAAAACCTTCAGGAACCAATGACCATTTCGGCCGTATGAACAGAAAGACGGAAACAAAAGCTTACTGTACCTTTTGCCATCTGACGGAAGAGCATCGCATGTCACTGTGCGTCTCTTTCGCAGAGATAGGTAGAACATATTGTAATTTTTGGACAGATTAAGTTAAATTGTCTACTTTTCAGCACCGCACCAATAACATGAGTGAGCCGTGACAACCTTGTTAGGAATTGCTATCAAGGGTACAGTGAGTCTCTGTATGATATTAGGCCAAATGTAGTGTTCACAAAATTACACAAGATTCAGCACACGGTGTGAGCAAATGTTGTCCTTGTTATATGTCCAAAATGTTAATTGTACAGAAGAGACATCATCAAAATGAAGTACTCGGCTATCCATGTTTTCCTGTGAACGCCCTTACTGATAATGATTGTGAGGAGTCATTAATACTTTAGGGCATTATGCACTCTCATAACTCTCATTGCTGTTGTATTCTATCAATTATTCAAAGGTCAAATTATGCATAGGTTACATATTTAGACTGAACATACAGTATACATAACTGATTAAAGTTTATTCTGTCTGTTATTTATAAATAAACCCATTGGTGCTTTTATCTCAGACAAGAGTTTTCTATTTTTTAGGTTATTTAACTGACATGATTCTGCCAAAACATGTCAGGCAAATAACAACCCAAAAAAGGAAAATCTTGTCAGAGATAAAAGAATCGACCAGTTTAATAGAGTGTAAAGGATGTAAATTCTAATGATTTAGAATGGCTACATTAATCATGTATTCCTAACTGTCACAAGGATTGGTGACACCTACTTTGTTATACAGTAGAGATTAGGCTGGCTCACGAATAGCAAAAATAGGTTGTGGAAGAACTGGAGGGAAAATATACATACTGTACAGTATATTCTTCTAAAAAAAAAAAAACCCAACAACAACTATGGTTATTCCGACCTGAATAACGTGTTTGTGTTAGATAAGTCATGTCCCACCCACCTCTTTGGCGGACCTGGATGGTCCTAAGTGCCAGAATGTTCTGCTCATCAGAAAGGAACTGCTTCATTTTAATGAAGGGCTCTTTGCCTTTCACAGTCAACTTCCTCCAGGGTTTGGGCCTGGCCAGGATCTCACTGACTGAGCCTTGGGAGAGGCCAAGCACATAATGGCCAAACACACGTTGGCCAATGTTATGTTTCAGCAGTTGCTCCTTCACCTGAAACGCAATCTCTGCTGTGTCCACTTGGTCATCGTCTCCTGTCGTTGAGCCGCCGCTTTCGGACTGGTCACTGGGCAAGCCTGTGTCACTGCCGCCTGACCCTTGAGTGGCTGACATGAGGGCGATCTTGGCTGCGTAGAGTGCGGTGGGAAAAGCCATGTGGCCCTCCTTTTTAAAATGCGGCGAGAGAAGGTGCTTGTGCAGGAGGTGGTCCGCTGATAGTCGGTCGCCGGAACACGGCGACACAGAGAAGGGCCGGGGGAGATCGTGGCTAGAGGACGAGGCATCCAACATGGGCGGGACAGGGCTGGGGGAGGCGTGACCACCATCCACCTGAGAGGAGGATGAATTGGAGCCGGGTGGCCTGCCCGCCTCGCGGCCTCCGTCCTCTGACTGGTCATCATCTACAGAAACGTATTTACATGTTCTGATACTGTGCAGTGCTGCATGCATTTCGAATAATAAACATTGTTTAAGAAAAGATCTTAAAAAAAAAAGCAGATTAGTTTCTTTTGCCCATACGGAGTTGTTTGATTTTTTTTTTTTTCATTTTGTAGAACACAAACGTACAATCTACATTAACAACTCGTGGCACCTGTGGCACCTTTTCCAAGTGCTATAGATAACTTTCATATGCATTCAGTTTGTATCTAACAATGAACAGGACATTAAATCACTTTTACCAGTGCTGTGCAATAGTCTAGCCTTTTCCATCAGATATTTGTGAGATGGAAGAAAAGCCTCTTTATCCAGCAGAAGTGCCTCTGTGGCCTTCACAGAATCCTGCACACACAAATGCAATTACAGTAGTTATTGACGTTCTTTTTAATATATATATATATATATATATATATATACATATATATATATATATATATATATGTGTGTGTGTGTGTGTGTAAAATTCCACGTATAAAAGAACACATACCTGGGATGAGCTGCCATTTGAAGAGGCCAGCTTCATAACTTTCAGGATACTATGGGCAGATACATGCACACACTATTTATTTTAAGTTCAGTAATCAATGAAATACATTTGCCATGCAACAAATTGTCACCTGAGTTCAGTTTTAATCTCTTCATAATCCATTTGGGATTTCAGTTTAGCTTCTAATCTCTGTAAAGAAAAAAAAAAGGAAAAACATTTTTTTATTACATTTAAAATTTACAATGAATAAATAATAAGTGCGACGAACATTCAGCATATGCCAGCACCACTCACCTCAATAGCTTCTGTCTTGTAGGCCAACTGTCGTTCTAGCGCTATAATTTGATTGGCTGAGGTCTCTTGAACCTCCTGTAGTGTCAATTGAAGCCGCTGAATATTTTCAAGAAGACGAATGATTTCACGGTCTTTCGCAAGCAGAGTGGCCTCCATTTTGGAGGGTAAAGCTTCAGCCCTCTCATTGTTCTCCTGGCAATTTGAAAGGAAATGGAAAAAAAAGAGTGGTTTGATATGCAAGGCCATAGTAGAGCATTTACATGGCATTGGATATTATGGAAATATTGGCTCAGTTCAAATGGAACTGGACTAGCGCTAGAGTGCATCTGGAAAGCATTCACATTGCTGCACTTTAACCACATTTTGTTGTTAGAGCAAACCTAATTTTAACCAAACAAACTTAATTTCAAAATGGATTAACCCCCATTCCTCCCCAACCCTCAAATTCTACACACAACAACACAAGGACATGAAAAAAGATTGTTTTGTTTACATTTTAATGCAAAATGAAGCGTCATACTGTAGCAATTAGATTACAATGCTCTTAGTTTTCCTGACAAAATGTTATTTGTATGTCATGTGGAACAGTCCAAAAGTCCGTAAAAGTCCAATTGTTGCTTTGTAAGTCCAAATGCATTGGAGAAAGCTTTGTCGCTGTTTACAGACCATGAGCTTTAAATGACTTCATTTTTCATGTGTTCTCAAAGTTGTTTGGATTATTCAGTATTATTTATCTATTTATTTTTCAATCCTTTAGGTCAGTGGTTCTCAAAGTGGGGTCCGCGGGTACGTTGTCTGATTGCAGGGGGTCCGTGAAATAATTTGGGTGTTTTGATACTGATTTAGTTTATCTTTTAGCAGTTACATCTGTGTGTGTGTGTGTATATATTACACACACACACACACACACACACACACACACACACACACACACACGTGTGTGTGTGTATATATTACACACACACACACACACACACACACACACACACACACATACATACATACATACATACATATATATATACATATATATATATATATACAGTGGGCCCCCGGGTTACGAACTTAATCCGTTCAGCGGCTACGCTCGTATCTCGAATTGCTCGTATAGCGGGCAATCCAAACCCATGTTAATTCGTGAGTGCGTGCAACGCGCGCAGAAGCCTTAGGTAAAATCATCACGCTGTATACATAAATTAATATTAAGTGACATAATCTACTGTACAGTTGCATTAAATAACAAATACAAAGGATGAATGACTTTTACCTTTGGAAAGACGTGACTTGTGCTGAGATAAGCAGAGATGAGCAGAGATGAATGCTCGAAGTCAATACGGTAAATCAGATATGCTATTGGTCTTACAGTGTCAAAGTAACTTTTTCAGTCAGGGTTTTCTCTACTTCCTTCCATCCCAACCAGCTGTGCCATCAAGCTAGATAAAGGCGTTCGGCCAATAGCATATCGGCACTTCTGTGATTGACGTGTGACACCGGCCAATAGCATCTCCGTGAGTGAGACCGGGTGACCTTAATCGACCAATAGCATATTGGCGTCTCCTTGACTGACTGATAATTATTTGCACTTTTTTTTTAAACGGTTGGAATGTATTGACATCTTATTGATTAAAACACATTTAAATCTGTGACGATTTTTTGTCCTGCAATCGGCACACTTAATTTCATGTCAACTGTCTTTCCCGACGTGAATTGAGCACGGTGGAAGCGGAGAGGTGGTTGTGTGTGTTGCATTTACTAGGCAGCACACTTATGGCTTGTTCGAGCGTCAGTTCACCTTTGGTTACAACTCACAAAATTGCAACAATGACGCTGTCCCAATGCATATCGGGAGATCGCCGACTAACCTGACATGCAATCTTGTCTAGCAACCATTATATGGCGCTGTATCATCACCCGTAATAGGGTGCAGAGATTAACCTCTTGAGTTAATACGGTAACGCATATAGGCTATTGGTCTTACAGTGTTACAGTAACTCTTTCAGTCATGGTGCAAATCACGGAGATACTAAAACATCATCCTCTTATTTCTTCCTTTACCGCTGCTAGTAATTTTAGAAGCTATGTCTAACAGATAAAGTTTGCAAAGTCTTCAAAACATTCCGTTTTTCACTCATTTTGTCTACTTCCTTCCATCCTGTCCCATCAAGCTAGATAAAGGCGTTCGGCCAATAGCATATCGGCATTTCTGTGATTGACGTGTGACGCCGGCCAATAGCATCTCCGTGAGTGAGACCGGGTGACCTTAATCGACCAATAGCATATTGGCGTCTCCTTGACTGACTGATAATTATTCGCACTTTTTTTTAAACGGTTGGAATGTATTGACAATTAATTAAAAAAAAAACACACATTTAAACCAATGACAATTCTTTGTCCTGCAATCGGCACATTTAATTTCATGTCAGCTGTTTTTCCCTTTAGCTGTACAAACACTACACTTAAATGGTAATATATTTAGACACCGTGAGTGAGACAGTCAGTGTGAGATTGTAAGACCAATAGCGTTCACGTTACCGCCATAAGTATCTATTAATGATTGTAGATGACGCAACTGCTGAATATATTGACGCAGTTAGGCGAGAACATTTCTACATACTCAATGGCTGGTTTGACGGAATGCTCGCAAGACGAGAGGTTTGCTCGTAAGCGGAGGACAAAATTCTCCCTGATCCACGCTCGTAAGGCGGAATGTTCGCAAATCAGGATGCTCGTAAGCAGGGGGCTGACTGTATATACATACATATATATACATATATATATATATATATATATATATATATATATATATATATATATATATATATATATATATATATATATACATACATATATATATATATATATATATATATATATATATATATATATATATATATACATATATATATATATATATATATATACATACATATATATATATATATATATATATATACATATATATATATACATATATATACATATATATATATATACATATATATATACATATATATACACATATATATATATATACATATATATATATACATATATATATATATATATATATATGTATATATATACAGTGGTACCTCGGTACTCGACCGCCTCTATACTCGACCAAATCGGTGCTCGACCAAAAAATTCAAGTAGGTAATGCATCGGACCTCGAACAGATTTTCGGTTCTCGACTAGCCGAGCCGAGCCGAGCCGACCCGAACGCGCTCCTCGGCCCTTCTCGGCCAGCGGGTAAGCGCCAGTTCAACTCAGACCGCCAGCGGAGTAAGACGTTTGTTCGAGTATTTCTTCCCGGATTTAAACTTTTTCGTGTTGCTCTAGCCCTTAATAATGGGTCCAAAGAAAGACAGTGATAAGGGGAAGGCAAAGAGGAAAACAATGAGGACCACTATTGAACCGAAGAAGGAAATTATAGCAAAATATGAACGCGGTGTACCTCGCGTCGCAGTTAGCTAGCGTCATCATGGAAGGAGTAACTCCCTCCCGTCCTCTCCACATCCATTCCTGTATGCCATCAACCACTCTCCAAAACGTAAGTAAATTATACAAAATGGTTTATAATGCTTTATTTATCTTTATCTTTATCTTTATCATGTACTGCTTGTGCACATTTACTTGTGCACACATACTTTCCATTATTTCTTATGGGAAAAATGGTTTCGGTGTTCGAACAAATCGGTGCTCGACCACCACCTCAAAACGGATTATGGTCGAGTACCGAGGTACCACTGTATATATATATATATATATATATATATATATATATATATATATATATACATATATAAATATATATGTTAATTTTATATGTTATTTTATATTAATCTGTGATAGTATTCATGACTCTTCAATAAAGCAATCAATTCAACCAGTTTAATATATTTAAAAAAATGTAATAATTCTTAAATTTGTCAAGATGTATTACACGTCTACAATGGCTTGCTAATGAAGCCAACAAAGTTAAAGTGGTATTTTATTTTACAATGCGGTTTTTGACTAATTAAATGGCAGAAACCTTTTAAGGGGAAATAGTTCGTAATAAGAAGGCATGCAATTTGCATTTTTTATTTTCTAAACTTCAGCATATAGCTGAAAAGTAGCAAATATGCTTGTTTTCAAATGAAATATGTTGCTGAATTAAAAGGGCACTTATGTTCGGCTTAAAATATTTTTTGGTTTGTTTTGTTTCCGCAAACATTTCCAAAGGGGATGCTTGGTAAATTTGCTTTCTAAAAGAGGGCCCTTACTCTAAAAAGTATCAAAACCCCTGCTTTAACTCACTTCACTGAGTGACAGGCACAGTTGTGTATAGTTTAAGTGATTTCTTGATTGAACAAATCTGGCAAAACAGACCAACAAAAAAGGCCTAATTATGTCAGGGAATCTGAACTGAATCATTAATTGAATTAACAATGGGGCAATTACTTTTTCCACATAAGAACTTCCTCCCAAAACAAATGATCTCTTAACAAAACTGTGAAAACCAACCAAGGATGCACAGTTATTTGTGACAATTCCAATTCTGATTCGAGTGTGTGTGGAAAGGCAATCAGTGAATCATAGATTATAAAGTAGTGATAGAGATCTAAGAATATCAATCTTCTATGTTCTGACATCTGTGACTGGTTGGCAGCCGGTTCAGGGTGTAGCCTGCCTACTGTCTGAAGACAGCTGGGATAGCCTCCAGCACGCCTGCGACCCACATGACGATAAGCAGTCACGATAATAGATGGATGGATGTTGACATTCTGGCAAGACCTGCAACTGTTGCCATAAAACATTTGCTTTTTAGCTGATTCCATTTTGATTCGCTGTATAGACAGCTTCTGCACACATCCGCATTTTAGGTTCACTAAAAACCATCCTGGAATCTAACTTTGGCCATTGCACAGCGAGTTATTATCAAGTAATCAATTTCAAAATAAAAAGAAGAACTTTTCCAGAGCTGGAAGCAGCTGCCAAAAGGTGTCGGTGTACTCTCCGGTTCAGAGGCTATTTTCAAATAAATGAATGTGCTTTGTAAAGCGCTTTGGGCACAGTATGGTGTAGCACTATTATTTTCAAATAAATGAATGTGATTTTCTAAAGTGCACTTGGTTAAGCATTTTTATCAAATTCGATTTTTCATTTGTTGGACTACGACATCTTTATTACGACACCTTTAGTGCCAAGTAAACCTTTGATTCCATTCTGGATTCACTTGTCATTGTCAAGACGAATAACAAATTAGGTTTAAGAGGGCAATATGGAGCTTTGGTTAATCCAGGTCAAGCCACTCAAAAAAAAAAAAAAAAGAAGAATGTGAATATAACCCGAAAGATCATCTGAAATGTGATCGATAGCCATTCACAATTGCCTTTTAATTGATCTGTAGTCAATCCAGACTGTAGTTTGACATTTAGGCTAAACCAGGTGTCCCTAACCTTTTTTATTACAATGGACTGGTCAATTTTTGAGATTTCTATTGCTGTCCTCAGCTTGCTTGAGTCTCGAAAATACTTTTGAGGTGACATACAAAGATGTACACAAATTACATGGATTAAATCTACCATATAACTGAATTGCAAAAGAAATTTAATTAATTACACTATATAACTTGCTGAAGACACGCAGTAACATTAGTTAGCATGTTATCCACATTCACAAGTTGTTGGATCAACAGACAAACTAATTTTGGGCATACTATCATAAATGACAAAATTCTTACAAAGAAAATACAATTTATAGACACTTCTGGGCGAGATTTTACAGAGGGACAGAACAATGTGTTTGTCACCGACAGTGACTGCTCTCAACTCAAACAACACTATCCTTCATCATTACAAAATGTAATAACAGCGGCCAAAGGTGGCGTCAAAAAAAAAAAAAAAAAGATCAAGACAAACAAAGCACAAATGAATGAACTGTTTAAGGATAAACTAAATCAGTTAGGAAACATCATTATTTTGAGTCCTGGGGCCCAGTACGGTCTAAATAAAATCCTGGTTATTAATATAAACCTGATCATGATAGGCAAATACTTGACTAAAGAAACGAAATACAGAACATTGATTACTGGATGTTAAGTTCTAAGTGTTGTATTTATAGTGAAGCAAAATGTTGCGGCTTATCTAAAACTTGAAAACACAGTCAGATAAACAAGATGGAATTCTTACTTTGCTATCCACTAATTGACAGCTCCCTTCAGAGGCATTTGGCCCATGGACTAGCTGCTCCTTTAGCCTCTGCACTTCCTTCTGGGCCATTTCTGCTTTCTGTGAAAACATTCGCCTTGGTTACAGTTGTCAGGCATCTGGATCATAATATCAATATGATAAAAGGGTAAAAAAAAAAAAAAAAAAGGTGCCACCCCCTAAAACTACTGCCAAATACAGTGTACCGTTGTCATTTGGTTTATTCTGCTAACACAGCTTTTGACTCAAATGACTTTGTCTTCCCCATTGTTCACCTGCTTTTTCATCGTTTCCCTAATTATTGAGAACACAATGAGAAAAGACATGCTCCCGAGCCCAGGTAGAAGAAGAAAGGGGGCATCACCAGGAAACCAAGGCAATGAAATACAGTAGCTAAGAACCCTGGTGTTCAGAGCTCTGGCATCAATCGAGCTCTGCGCTCTCTACTGAGTGCAGTGATGCTACTGCAGAGCGCCCACCAATGGGGGCTCAGGATTACACTCTCTAATCACACACTCGGGGGAAGGGAGGAGGATTTAAGGGAGGGGGGGACAGGACAGAGGGTGTCTTAATTAAAGCCGAGGCACGATTACAGGAGTGATTACCCTAACAAAGGAACATCTCAATCAGGGAAGAGAAAGACTCACCTGGTTTGCCTTCTCAAGTTTGGCCATGATGATGCAGACTTCTTCTGATCTGGGAAACACAAACACACACACACACACACGCACACACATCCAAACACAAACGGATGCTGTTAGTGATACAGTAATGTCAAAAAAGCACCAAACTCAAATTTGACGCTAATTATATTGTTGCGTCTGGAAAGAATAACATTTGGATGATGCAAAAGGTGAACACGTGTGTCCTTGTTTGGTTAAAAAAACGTTTTTTCGTATCACCGGCAATTACCAAACCAAGCAAGGAAGCCTACCTTGAAATCACAGACCTAAATGAAAACGGCCTTGAAAAAGGATACCAGGTCTTGATGAAAATGTTTTTCTTAGTCACAGAAGTCTAGCCAATTGGCGTTTTAGCATGACCACATTCCACTGTTTTATTACAGCATCAAAGAGACTGATGAATGAGGAATTTCCTTTAGCATTAGCACTCACTGATTAGAGAGATTTTAATTGCAAGTTACAACAAAATGTAACCTCCAAATTTGTCTCTATATATCTGATAATTAGCCTAATTTAAGCAGAGGCTCAGCAGGGTTATTCATGAGTTTTGTTTGAAGTGCAGCTTTTTTTGCAACATGGAATCGGATTTTGCAAAAGGTAAAAGAGGATGGATAATATCAAGGATCCTGTAAGGGCATGAAATATGTACGCAGGTTTTATGTTCCGACACAGTATGGCCCTGCTTTCCAAAGATAGAATAGCTTCTTTTAATTGACCTAAAATGTTTTCTTCAGCCGTGGGTTTACCCAGTTGAATGTTTGCAATTAAGTCTTTATCTTTTCAGGACCTATAAATGCAACTAAAGGTGTATTTTTAGGTGAAAAGTACAACAAACCAAAATTGAAATGTGGAATTAGCCAGGTTCACTAACAACTTTTGGCACTTAACATTAAGAGTTTTGAGGCAAAACCCCGGTTCGAAAAGGTAATGGTTTTGTCCAGATCCAAAAATAAGGCGAGGAAACACAACACTCGGCTGACAGCACACACACGCGCACACACACACAAACACACGCGCACACACACACAGGTTTCGGCTCTTCGTTTAATGAACTTGTGCAGTGCAGAAAATGTTTTGTATCGATTAGCTGCTCAATTACTCAAGTCAGAGCCGACAAACTGTGTTTTGTACATACGCAGAGAAAACCTGCTGTGAGAGTAATAGAGGCAGGGTCAGGGTTCAGAGGCTTTTGGTCATGTGAGGGTAACTGTCGCTCTGGGTCAGTAGAACTGCTGTCATCCGAAGGCAATATGAACCAGGATAACAGCCGCACTATGACCACGCACGTAAAACCCAACCAACTAACTACCTGCCTCACTCCATAATGAAAAAGCTTCCAGTTCGACAGAATAGATGGCGACGGTTCTAGAAACATCCGTACAATTGTGCCATGGATTAAGCCTTGGAGAAAATCCATTAGCAGTGGCTGACTGTGCTCTGGAGCACAACCTGAACAAAAGAGTGTTTACTTTGAATGTCTATCGACATCTTTCATACAGGCTCAGATGCTTTTCAGGCATGCGGTGTATACGTAGCATTCAAAAACCAGGACATTGTAGCGGTTTTCTGAAGCAATCTTTAAATGAAGCAATTCTTCTTGAGGGCTGTCAAGGCCCAACTGCCAGTGAAGGCAAACACAGAGCTTTCTCATCGACCTGCTTTAATGGCTGAGTCACTTTCTTGCGCCGATGTTACAAAAGGCATTCCTCAGCTTTACACACCGCCCAAATGTATTTAGGCAAAATAAAGTCAAACCATTTCAGCACTTAAATTGCTTCAATAACCTACAGTCGCAAAGGATACAGAAATGACAGTGTTAGCCCCGCGTTTTACCAGAGGAGGTTGCAGATGAAGGAAGCAGACTCTTACTTGTTTGTCATCTCTTGGTTATATTTACACCGCAGGTCGAGCAGCTCACTCTGAGAAGTATCCAAAGCTGTTCAGGGGCAAATAGTGACAAGGGTGTATTAATTGAAAGTGTTCACACATGAATATGTGAACTCATGGTTTTGACCGGTAATATCTAAAGGTGTTACTAACTCTTTACTGCTGAAAATGGCTAAATAAACGTAGTATTCTTTTCATTTTCAAAAATAATAACCCTTTAGGCCTTCTACCCACAGTCTGACAAAATTCCTATGGCTTATTCATTATGTAGGAACAAACCCGACTTTTAGTCATCTGACGGTTTCAGAAATTACTCTTATGAAAGCAATAACCCTCCCAAATTATGTTCATTACACTAAAACTACTTAATTGCAGATATAGCAATCATTTAAATGAACACAGAAAAGTCCCATTTTGACAAGACAAAGGCTTTGTCGCCTACAGAGAATTAAGAGGAAAAGTGAACAAATAATTTACTTCAAATCCAAAAACCTGTTGCATAACATCAGTGAATTAAATAGCGAAAATTGATTCGGGTTGCTATTGCAGGGCAACCCTAATAGTTTGTATTTAACATTTGAAACACATTTTTTCTAAGGTAGAGTGTAATAAGATAGCAAAATCACCCAAATGGTAAACATATTGTTAAATTAATGTCTCTGTGAGAAATTATAATAAATTAAACATTATCTTTTGTCAAGGGACTGGAAAGAGGTTGATAGCATATTGGAATGTGTAGGCGTTCTTCATGTTGTGGCTGGTGGGTGTGTAATTACGCTCCATTTAAATGACTAGTGAGGACTTACACATATTTAAATAATGCCAGTGCTCAAAATGTCAATATCCGACATACATGTTTCATCGGATGTAATTAAAGTTACAGTATATGCCCATTCCTCAAGTACTCACATGAATGCAGAACCTTGATTTTTTCCTCCGCCTCTGACAGTCTGTCAGCCAAACTAACGCCGACATTCTGCTCTTCCCTGAGAGAAGAAATTATGTCAGTTGTACACATTATCACTTCAGCAAGTGTACACAATTTTATGACTTGACAGTCAAAATGTTAATCCCAATACAGTATCGCTCCCTCGCAGTGCAGGCTTCGTAGACAAACGGAAGTTAGATGCTGTTCAAGCATTTTTAAAATAACCATCTCAGGTCTTTTTTTTTTTTTTAATGAATGATCATGTGATACACTTTGATTTAGCTAGTAAAAGGATCACATCTTCAGTGGGAATACTAACAATAAGGAAAATATCTAATATTTCCTCAGAGTTATGTGGATATATTAGAAATGGCATTAGAGAACATGTCAGTGTGGATGATGATATTGTGATAACCCACAAAGAAGAGCGGCATTCAGAGTGCCACAGGAATCATCCAGTTGAAACGCATGCCAAACTGAAAAGCTAGTTGTGGACATAAGGAGGGAAGGACTGCTGCTGCGGTATAAATTCTACCGGCCCGTACTCCGGTGTTTTGCAGCTATGGGCTCCAGTTTGGTCGAACAAACAGGAACGTAACAGGAATGGACAACACAGGGAATGAGCTATGTGGTTCAGTATGGAGGTGAGGGTGGTGCTCGGGGATCGCGGGGAGAGTTAGTGACCGCTTGCCACGCTTGGTGCACTGTATGTCATGTGTTGTAAAAGAAAATAAGTTTATGCACAAAAGGTGACACATGCCTGTTCAGCCTCCGAAGTACGGTTAGGAGATCACTGGGCACGTAAACAGAGGTAGCAAGGGTTTGATTAACACATTTTATAAACTTTACTTATGTACGTACAACGTCCGTCAGGAAGTAAATCCTACTTCCTGGAACTCCATTATCGAGGGTTCTGGTTTCCATTAACCAAAATAAAATGAGGGATTACACTCTCTCTCCCTCACTCTATCAGCAAAATATATGTATTTCGATGGGTAACCTTCAGGATGTTTTTAATGACAGCCACATTGTTTCTCAAACGTAATCCTCACCCTTGTCCCTCAGTTTGGTCCTGGTAGATCTCCTGTGGAGAGCCTGGGGCTCCAGGAGCTGGCGTGCTATTGGGGGTCATATCTGGGGCTGGAAAGCTTGACAGAAAGGGGTCTCCAGTCTCAGCTGCGTCAACAAAACCGTTGTTTGTGGGTTCTGCGGGGATGAATACAGATATGATGTCAATGTGAGAAAATTATTCAATCATAACAGAAAATATACTTAAAATGTAGCTTTTACAACCTCTCTTTGTTGCCTCTTTGTTGAAGCAGAAATAGGAACCTGACTTAGTAAAGGCTTGCATATGCAAAAACGGGCAAATACATGATTGTTCCTACAAAAAGATGTGGATTTGTGAACTGGGGGCACTGCGGATTGTGTCTGTCAGATGGGGACGATTTCGACTCAGTTCATTTTGCGTGTTCTGGCAGGAGTGTACGCAAATAGATTGATTTAGCACATGCTATGTCATTTATCATCCATCAGACACATTGTGGTGGCTTATTTTGCATTTTTAAATAGCGTGAAAAGAGAGGTGACAGAGAGAACGGATCTTTTCCATGTAAACATTTTGAAATGGCAGATATAGGAATGGCTGATGGAACCATGCCAAATAGCCAACTGAACGGCAAAACTCCCTTTGGTAACTCTCACCTCACCCAGTTAAATCCTCCAGATTTCTGAGAAATGTCATATACTTGGGAGGATGAAAGTATAAACACAGTCCAAATAGGCAGCATGCAACCACGAATAACTAGCTGAGTGCTACTAAAGCTAGAGCTTTAGTATGCAGCAGCTACTACTAAGAGAAAAAGCATGTAGTGCACTGAGCAACTCTGTCATCTGTCACACACTACAAGTGAAAAACCAGGTTTTGCTAAGCTTAATTTATTACAAAATGCCTATTTTTTTTTTTTTTGGGGGGGGGGACCTCTATTTTGCATTTCCTGGCTAAGCGCCAATCAGAGTGACATTACTTGCTGCGGCCTCTGCCTAAAAAAGGCATCCCAGAAGACTATGTGCAAGCGATTTATTCATTCGAATCATATTTAAAAAATAAAAGAACAGAAAAAAAATCTCTTAACAATAAATTCTGTTCTTATACGTCTGTACAGTTAAAAGTGACAGGTGACACAGGTGGTGACAATTACAACAATGGCTTAAAATGTTAAAAATCTCCTGTTCTGTCGGCCTTAGTCCGTCGTTTTAAAATGTTTTTGTCATTCGGTGGTTCGTTGGCAAAATGTCTGGGACAGTCCGTCAGTATCGAGGAACTGCCCACTCACTTCTGCATGTTGGTAAATAACGTACAGTAGCTACCTCTATGTGCATCCTCAAAACATGGTACAAGTACGAGTAGTTGTACACTAATTCCTAGGATTATTTGTGAAAGAGAATACCTATTATCTGAACGGCTTATTCCAGCTGTGACTGGACGGTAGGCGGGGTACACCCAGAACTGGTTGCCAGTCAGTATTGACCAATTGCCCAGCTCTATTACTTTCATTCAAAATTATTTCATTCACATTTGGCAGCAACTGATATTTATATAACAGACTGGATTAAAAAATAAATAAAATAGGAATAGAGGATGTAAACCTTGTGGCGTGTTTCGATCTGACCTGTCTTTTTAAGGCACTCCAGGTGTTTCTTCGAGTGCCCGCTGATCTCACTCGCCAGAGTCCCACTATCAGGGGCTGAAGTTTGAAGCTGCTGCAGCCTCTCTTCCAGTGTGTGTGAGGCCTCGAGAACAGGAGCTGGATCTGTGAACACACATGGACACACGTAAAAAAAAAAGAGCTACGACAAATCACACTGTATAAAAAAAAAGAACATTAGACTGTCACACACGCCGCTTTTCATTAGATTCAACTTTCAACAGAAGTAGCTGATGAGATTTTTTTTCCCAAAGGGTAAGCAACTCTCTGACTTTCCAAGCCAGATTGCTTTTGAAAAATGTGCAAGCTGGACATAATGCTAAAAGCAGTTCTAAAACTTGAACTTCTAATAAGTATTCTGGTAGGCTTATAAGTGATGGTGAGAATGTCGCCTATTGCCATGAAAAGGTGACAATCTTAAGTGCCAAATATATACCTAAACAAAGTGTTCTCCTGAAAAGGGTGTAAAAACAGAAAGGGGAAAAAAAAACAGGATTCTTTAGCACAACAGAGGAGCTATTTTGCAATGCATGCGCGGCAGCACTGGGCCCATGGGGCCAACTAGGAGGCTGCTTCTCAGCTAACAAGTCTCCTCTGTATCATTTGATCATTTAAATTATTATGCCAGGAATTCTCAGGAGGCAGCTCGGCACTCCACATCACAGGGCTGTTTTTAATCTTCGCCTTCCCTTTCTTCCCCTCCCGAAAAGTTCAACAGCTCAGAGAGAGTGAGCTGCTCTTGTTGTGTACCTGCCTGCTGAACACCAAAGGAGGTGACTTCTAGTGCCAAAGCACAGAGAAGGAAGCTCAGGGGAGCTCCTTGACAAGAGGGGGGGTGGCGAGATGAGGAGCAACGCTCACACACACGCACGCAAACATGCACACACACACGCCTTTAAAAATTCTAAAAGAGGAAAATCGCTTCTTTGCTCTATACAAACTTTTTTTTCTTGCAGCTTTCATCCGCACATCTTACACTTGTGCGTCTAGTGTGGGCCCGGACTGCCGTGACATTTCCTGAGCGATGAAGCCAAAGACAGGCGCAACTTTGCCATAAACTCCAAGCAAAAAATAAACACTAATCACAGAGCCCAAAACTTCTGGAGCATGCAATTTTTTGAAATCCCGGTTGTGCATTGCAGCGTGTTCCACCCGCTTTTTCATCAGACAAACATTTTGCACCCTTTAATTGATCGAGCTATTTTTCCCAGGACCGTTTACAGTCAAGCATTGTCTGCCTTCATTGTTGCACCAACTGTGGAGATATTGCATCAGTCACAAGGGACAGCACTATTAAGGGAAAAGCTCTTCTAAGACAAACAGGAAGCACTGCTAGACCATCGACCCACTGTCACAGAAATCACTTTATCTGCCTCTTTCCCATATATCCTTTCAACTTTTAGTGATCAGAGGACAGAGATAATACTCGCACACGGGTAAATCGGGATTATCATTCATTGGCACAGAAGTACAGCAAGTCAAATATGAAATCACGGGAACTAACAAAAGTCTGTCTGCAAACATAACATCAGTTTCGGTAGAGATAAGAGGTTCTTCTAGAAGGGCCCAGAGATTTACACTTGCTTAGGAAGAGTGCAGAAACTCAGTGGATAACGTATATACTAATTGGTGGTATTTATGGGCAACAACGTTGCTCTAATGGTAAAATCCTACATACGAAAACAGGCTCACAGCTTGCAATTCCTTTACTGCAATTTCCTTTACTTTACTTACAACCCCAAGCCTTTTAAAGGGCAGTCTATTGGGGCACACCCTAACATACACTGCGTTCTCAAAAGGATCTTTTTTTTTTTACAAGTTGTCTTAAATAAATATGAATGCATTCCTGATTCGAGATCATAATTACGGAGATGAAAAATATAACATTTTCAGGTGGAAATGGGAAGAGCAATTCCTTTCTTTCTCCCTTTTTTTTCTATCTGGGATAGTTTTGTTTTTAACTTCAGTCAGATTGTAGATTGCGCAACACATTTTTTATTTTTTTTACAGTATGTTTACGTCCGAGATATAGGTAGATTTGCTATAGTCGTCTGTTGTGAAAGATTTCTGGCTGCAAAAATGATTTTGTTGTAGAGGAGTTCTACTGTATTAATACAACATTTGAAGTAGAACAGAATTTCATGGCCTTGCAGTGTATGCTTGCATATTGTCCTAATTTTCACCAAGCTTCACATACTTTGGTTCAAAAGATGGAGGCTTATCTTGTCAAAGTTAAAAGTAGCCTTCATTTTCAACAATAAATATGCAAATCTTTACAGACAAATCTATTAGTCAATATAATTTAATATCACCCTTGACATTTGACATTCCAGAATATTCATATAAATATATACATATGTTCTAGGGAAATCCTTGTCATTATTCTAATTAATAAGTCATATTATTATCTACCAATTTGTAAAAATGTCATCTTTCAGCATCAGGCATTTATTTACAGATTTTGTTTTTATACTAGGCCTGTCATCTGGCTGTTATGCATCCATGTACTTCCATGACAAAACATATATTTACATGCTTACATCACGAATGAGCAACTTTGATGATCATGGTGAGGTCTGTAAATTTTTTATCCGTACCGCCTGCGGCCCACACTGTGAACAAGCACCACCTCCTGGGTTAAGGTTGTTCCTTATGAAGCGTACAATCATTTGTTATAAAAGCATAATTGTAGATTTCATTAATGTCATTTATCTAAGTGACTAGACGTCAACCCGTTAGTTGATAATAATAATATTCAATGCAAAATGTCAAAAGAAGCAATACCTCAAAAAATATATTTTACACAACCTGCAATATTTGATTTTTTGTATTCATTGATGGAGGGTGTGGTGCCTGGAATGCATGTTAACTTTAGAAAGTGCAAAGAGCAAACAAGAAAATGTGAACATTAGGCTGGAGAAGCAAACGTAACAGGAACCATTTTAAGCTTGTAACGTCTCTTGATCTTGACAGACTCACACTGCCGCCATGACTCTTTACAATGGTGAATTATTGCAAAAGACTGTAAAGTAATGTGTGTCTGGAAATGTTTTATCTCTGTAGTGCTTCAAGCCTATGTAGGTAGTGCCTCTTTTAATTATGCTTTTGCACAATTGCAGCTGCATTTATACCGGGTTTCATCATTTTGGCTGAGCAGTAATGAGGCTGCCACGGTGTACTTGCTTCCCCATGGTCACTGAGTTGCTGTTTCTGGGCTATTGCACGCAAAAGGAAAAACTCAAAGTCAGTCAGAGGCTGGGCATTTCAGAATAGAAAAATGCACAGGTAAAGTATTGTGTATGGGTCCTCTAAGTGGTTAAGGTAGGGCAGGAAGGGGCTAAGGTCTTGCAGTGAAACACAAGCAGGTGCGTCGGCTGGTCCGTCTTTGCCATGTCAGCGATATACTATCATTAGGTGGCGTGGGCACAGTAGGGTGCACCATTATGTCTCTCTGGGCCCTGTGTAATTACGCTCTGACATAATTAACCCAGCAAGCCCATTAGCCAGGCAGTGGCTGGCTGAAGAAGGGGGGGGGGGGGGCTATAATTATTTGTTGTGCACATGTTAATGAGGCCAGCTGTGTTCCCATCATACAACACGAACAAATTAATTTACAAGGCTGCGCTCAAGGGTTTTTTTCTTTTCATTCAAAACAGTGTTGTTGTTTTTTTTTTTTTTCTCCTCTCGAAGTGGACTTCAAGGTCCGTAAACATGTTCTGCTGCTGCTGCAACAAACAGTAATAGTGCGGTAATAGTGCTGTCAAGGACCATAACTTGGCTGACACAGTTTTTGGAGCTTGATTTTCACCTTCACAAATAGAAATTGATGTCAAGCATTTACTATAATTGCTGCCTTCGTCCTGCTATGACTCCATAATTTATTTTAATTGATGATCTATAACACAGCCTAATCACAAGAAGGGCTTTTATTTCTGTGGTGCATTTGAAGCTAACATGCATGACACAGACTTAGTTCAAATGAATTTGATGTCTCAAAAGTAGGGCTGACACTATTTTTCTATCACTAACATTTTTGGAATAGATTGTTCTGTTGGTCATTTTACATTAAAATGAAGTTAATTCCTGGTTTACATCAAGTGTTTTATTAAAAAAAAATCAATCACTGGGCAATCGTTGTTTATTTTTTTATTGTTTATTATTTAAAAATAAAACACTAAACAACAATGAAGTAAAATCATACGAGGGGGATTGATATTGCCTTCATCTCTTTCACCTGATTCAGGGTTGGTCATTGTTTTTCCAAAGTTTAAGCGGCAAATTATTACTGTTTATAAATCAGAAGTTTTGGAAAAAGTTGAATGCTTCTAAATGGTTACTTGCTCATGAAAATAGTTGCTGATTAATTTGAAAATTAATTAGTTGTTCATTTATCAATGAATTTGGACTCAGTTTAAGAAGCGCATGGAAAGCAACTCTTTTTTTTGCATGAAAGATTTTTTTTCCTGTGAAATACACAGAAGTACAGAGGGAATAACATCGACTGAGGGATATTGGAAATCTCATACAACCACCGAGCAGCCAAAAGAAATTAGTTATGATGCAAACTTAAATTTGATGTAAAACTTGATAAGGTATAAGCTCATTGGCATTTGCTCTACGTTTTAGAATTATACGTGCACACGAAGCAGCATTCCTCCACACACACTTGTTCTCCCTCCTGGTCCCTCTGGGGTGTCCTACTCCACAGGGATCAGTTGGAGAGGCCCAGCTCTTTTATGAACATAATGCATTATTAAGCACCTCAAACATCTCCTGGGCCTTTGTTTATTACTGCTCTTATTAATCACTTGTGCATAATCACGTCCCACCCAGAGAGCTTTCATTCCCCATCAGCTTTTATTTGCCCTTATTTTTGAACAGACTGCCACAAACATTTACAGCATTCCTCCTCTTCCACCGCTCTTACCCTGACTGTAGGTACTCAGCTGCACAATTACAATAAAGTCAGCTCACTGTGCCTTGCAGGCCTCTCTGCGTGTGCCTGTTTGTGTTTGGTGGGGGTTGAAGAAGGACAACCATTCTTAATGCATTTGAATGGCTTTGAACTACTGAGGTCACTGCTTTCAGATTGGATAATTTCATAGCTGCAGGGAGCGTTCGCTTTGAATATGTACGAGATTTACAGGAGTCGTATAATACAAGACGATATACGACGCAACGGAACGCAAACGAGCTGACCCCGGGCATTAGCGAACTAAGTGGCTGCTTAGAGTTCCCTGGCCACGAGAGGCCCTCAAAAAGCGCAAGAATATTTCCCCCTATGCTGAACGTCTAAACACGGTGGAGGGGGCACAAAACCAGGTCCTGCTCAGGGCCCTCAAAGAATTGTCACAAAATTGTGCTTTCGTTCTGGCCTGCAGTTCCATTCGTTACCACAGGCAAGCACTGTTGCCATAACATTTTCAAGTTCACGTTTGCACGCACACGCATACACACATTTACACACTCTGTGAGGTGTATTCGGAACAGAATCTTCACAAAGTCTGATGAGCTTCCCACTCAGATGAAAGCGAGCTCTGTTTTAAAAGGGAGAGGGAGTGGGCTGGGCCCTGAGGGAAGAGGGTGTACGTGTGTGTTTGTGTGAGCGCACGCGCGTGTGTGTGCGTGCGCGTGCGTACGAGTAGTGAGAGGAGGCGAGGTAGCGCAAACACCTGGAGCGTCAGTCTCTGGGCTACGCCCCTGGCGACAGGGCCTCGCTGATCTCACAGAGGCGGCAACAAACGCTGACGTTCAAACAACTCACACACATTCCAGGAAGGAAGAGGAGAATGAGACAGCAAGAAGGAGAGGTTGAAAAAAAAAAGACGTGGGAAAAGTTTGCCGCATCTCTGGGAAACTGATGAACTCCGGCAGAAGCTGCCAGAATTTTTTACGGCGCTCGCTGATCACAATGTGTTTATCAAGGCTGATCAAAAACAGTGTTGAGGTGATATAAACATGGTTTGGGAAACACTGTTAACAGGCCCCTTTCAAGCCGTAGACTGGGTTAGTGTGCGCAGCATGGGAAGATGTCACAGGCAAATCAAAATATAGCACGCTAATGAAACACTCCAGTGGATTGACATCTCAGCTTAGGGGCCCTCATAAAAGGCAGAAAGAGAGAGAACAAAAACACCTCTCAATAACTTCCTTAGAGAAGTTTTCTTTTCAAATGGAGTTGATTTCTGTTTTACATTTTCTGCTACTTTCAAGGCGTGCTAAAATTGCAGCCGTATGACCAAAGCATGTCATTCTCAAGCAAGCGTCTAACCAATGTACTTGATAGTCATTCAAAGAGAGAGATGCAAAGTGAATAGCTGATAAGTGACCAGATGTTAATGATAGCCGCATGCAACAGGTCACATGTTGAACAGATGTTGCTCCGGTCTCCATGTTGTTCATTAACTGAGGCCTGCTCTGATTGGACTGACAGCACACAAATGAGCACACGGGCTAACGCAGTCCAGAGGAGAGACACTGTCAAATTAAATAATAGGAAAAGGGGAGAAAAAACATCCGGCAATGAATAGTAATAACTGCGTTAAGATTAACGAGCATGTCAGGTAAAGAACGATTTCATCTGTCGACGAATCAGAAACAAACGAGCTGTACAGCGTTGGCACAAGAGAGAGGGATCACTCCCTTGTTTTTGAGAGGCAGGCAGAAATGAAGTGAGGCCATAGTCAAATGACTGCCCTGCAGTAAACTTGGAGCCATCCATCCTCAAGTAGGACGGGAGCTTTGACCTTGGATAGCTGCAGTAAGACGTACAGTGACAGACGGGCACAAGATAATGTAGGCGACAACGCGAGCTGCAAAAAGAGGAACATGATGACTGGCCTTCTAGTGGAATGACACAACTTTTTACTTGTAAAATGTGTTTCATTAAGAAAAAAAAGCTATATTGCAGAAAGATGCACTGTGAAGGTTTCCAGCATGCCAAACAGAGACAACTTGACTGTCAACGGACATGCCACAGGCACTTACAAGAAGCGTGATTGGCTCCCACCTCAAGAGTGGTTTACAACTCATGGGCAGGAGTAGATTACAACTCCTGCCCACATTGGTCGATGTTGCACCGGGAGCCAATCACGTGTCTTGTAGGAGTACACGTGCTCTGATTGACCGACTGTCTCGTCAGTCTTGTCCAAGCTGTTGACTGTTGAGTTCTGAATCAGCAGCAGTCTCTGAGTGAACCTCACACGCGAGTGAAAGCGGCGGCAGGAGTAAAGTGAAGACGAAAGAGGGAAGAAGAGGGCTTTTGTAATACATTTGAATTTTGAGTGTAAACTCTGTTCCCTATTATCATGTTTGTTCAGCTATGGGCTCCACTCTAGGTCGATGTCTGAGGGCCGTTACGCCGAGGGTAACTCCAGTCCTTCGCGTTCTCTGACTACGGCCAAGGGATGGTAACGGGAAGGAATAACAGTACAGTTACTGTGCGGGAGGAAGTTGGAGTGCCCGGAAAGAACCCACGCAGGCCGGGGAGAACATGCAAACTCCACACATAAAGGACGGAGCGAGCTGGATTGGAATTCGGAACTCGGAACTGTGAGGCAGACATGCTAAACTGTCTTCCACCAAGCCGCCCAGAAAAGAAACCAATTTGGAAAAACATTACGATTCGATTGCAAAGTTTTGAGGCGTTGCTCTTACTACACTTCTGTATTTTAATACAGGTAATAATGGTGGGAAGGTAAAACTCCATTGCAGGTTTGCATTGATTGTGATTGTTCAGTAATGTCCCACTTTTTACTTTTTTAAGGAGTTATGTCAAATTCACTTAGTTTACTAGCTTTTAGGGGTTACTTTCCCAAAAATGCCCCTGTAATTAAATTCAGGGGTTATGACTTTAAGAAATGACTTGTGAATATACTGTATTTGTGTGACAATACCAAGTAGATAGATAGAGAGAGAGAGTGAGAGAGAGAGAGAGAGTGAGAGAGAGCAAGAGAGAGAGAGAGAGAGGGAGAGCGAGCGACTATATCATTGGAGACTTCAAGGCAAAATGAGACCTTTAAAAGTCAGCTGCTGCTTTTGCTTTTTCTCTGTCGCAGACTTTTATCTTGCATTCATTGAATTAGTGAACAGCTTTCTCGACTCCTGCCACAAGTGTTTCTCTGATCTGGAATGAGATTGGGTCATGTTTACCCGCAGTATCCTGCAACGGAGCGACGGTTTACATACGGATGGGCATGAAAATTGAGAACAGCAGCAATAACAACAAAAAGTCTTTCTAAGCCCTCTCCCCGTCTTGCTTTTCCCCATTTGGCCTCAACGGGCCCGCGTTCCACATGAAGCCAGACTTCAGTGGGGATTTTAATTGGCCCTCTCCAATCAACAGCCAAGCTCCTCAAGGATGTGCTTGCTTCTCAGCCATGTTAAGCAGTCTCAAGGACCTAGGCTGGGTTTTGAAGTGGCCTCATGCAGAGTTTTGGAAACCACTCAGATCACGGACTTCTTAAAAAATAGATAGAAGCCACAGGGTGTGGAGCTTTATGCATCTCATATCAATGTGCACGCTTACCATATCATATCAATGGGGAAAGCAATATTCTGGGATTTTTGGATTGTTTCATGGTATGGCGTGTCCCTTCCAACAACCACAGTGGACAGCCCGACCACATTGGGCATAACAGGAATTAACTGATCTTGATCAAAGAAAAGACGTTTTGCAGAAGTGAACCATTTGTGTTTGGAAAGATAAACATCTACAATCTTAGTGAGAGGCTCACCTGGGGCCTCAATAAGCTGTTTGTAGATTCCTAGGAATGCAGACTCAGCCTCCTTACTCCGCTTGTTCAGAGCAACCACCTGCAGGGACCAAAAAAAAAAAAAAAAAGCCATTAAGGTAAGTATTGGTGGATATAACGTGTACATTTGCAGCACATGATAAATGAGCATGCATAGAATTGAAATACTTGCACTAAAAGAAATGAACAATTTTCTGCATAACAGTTTATACAAAGTTAACAAAATTTCAATGCCCAAATACACAATTCCAAATGCAAGCAGGTCTAGATCTGTAAAATTACACCACGTAATCTGCACAGAACTTCAGAGTTGGAACATTCATAGTGTGTTGTCACGCAGGAGATTAGCAAATGTCATAAGATCCCAGTGTGACCAGCGTCAAAAGAGCTGGGCGCATTTAGAAAGGAAGCATCTTTTGATGGTGTTACGTGAGTGATGTCAGGAAATAAGTGAGTAATGTAAATATGTTTCCAGCATATTTCACACTGCTCCAGCGTGTATCAGCAAGATGTGGAATTGATGTTGAACAAGTCACTGTGAGAAGGAAGATTTCAGTCCCATTGCGTGTGTTGACCACTGGCCTCCAAAGGACCAACTGATCAAGGGAAGTCCAGACTGTGGATGGGACTGCTGACTTGCAGAACTCCCTTGTGCTTAAAGGTATATTGCTTCTTTCTTAAATTGGTTCTTCTTTTTCATCTGTTCTGTGCGACTGCCCCAAGCACTGTGCCCTCTTCATTCGTGTTTACGTTTAAGTTGTTTAGAGCATTACTTCTCAACTGATAGAGCAGACCTTTTGTGCGCAGAATTGTGACGTTTATTGCTTGTTTGTTATGTGTGAGTCGGATGAATATGACATGACAAAAGATCAGATACGGCTCGGATTCAGGATTACCCTAATCCCCCAAATATAAGACGCACCCTTGATTTTGGCATCAAATGCTGGTATTTTCTATATTACAGTGTATAAGACGCACCAACACTTTGGCAACAATGTAAAAACTAGAGCAAACCAGAATCAAATTCATCTTTTAGAAAATATTCATATTTTCTCGAGTTATATATTTGTTGCACGTTAATCGTGTTTCAGATTTCCCACATTGTGAGCGGTCAGTGAATGCCTTGCCAGTGTAATTTGAATGCGCTTGGAACAGTTTTTCCTTTTCCTTGCAACGTTGTTCGAGTTCATAAATACCAAACGTTGAGCAGCATCAACTTTATAATTGTGTCTATATGTCAAAAGAATGCAATTAATAAACAAGTGAAATGGAATACCTTTCCATGTTCTCTTAACGGTGCACTCTTAATTCAATCAGCTGGAGACATAAATTTTCCCTCTCTGTTTCAGTAATATTCCTGTGTGAACAAGGATGTACCCGGACGTTATTTCAGTCTGCTAGCTTCTTTTATTGAAAATAATGCTGTAGCAGCTAACACGAGCTGCTGTTAGCTGCAACAGGCACTTAATGCTAAACAGCCAATTGACGTTCCCTTCCTCTAGCTCATCCCATTACATTAATTATTGCAAGTATATGGCCGATATAAGAATACACTTCTGGCTCGGCTTATGTGGCTGACAGATCAATCTCAAATGGGGGAGGAAAAAAATCAAACATTTTTAATTTACCGTTTACAGTTTACGCACCCATAATTTGGCCTTCATTTTTGGGGACAAAAGTGCGTCTTATATTTGGCGACGATACATACCAAGTGTGCTGAGTCTCAAAGGAAGAAAAAAAAAAAAAAAAAATCGGACACACTGCCATTAAATGATCAGACACCGGTTGCAGAGGGGCAATAAATAAATAAAAATAAATTGCAATTGAGTCACTTATACTGAGTATGAACATAGCCCAAGTGAAATGATATTTCTCCTGCTTACAGTCATCCAAGCCCTGCACAAGACTACTCACGAGTGACAGCGGCCATCAGCGGCAGTGGCACCTGCCGTCGTCAGCCCGGCGGGTGATGCAAACCAATTAACGATTCATTAGAAAGGACAAAGAAAGTGAATTAGCTGCCACCTGGCTCCGTAGAAAGAGCACCTGCACTTGCAAATATGTGGGTTACACAGAGTTTGGCCTCTGCTTGGACCTCTAAATTGTTTACTAAATTGAAAGAAGAGCATAACGTGCTTCTCAATACTTTCAACTTAAATTGTTGTCGATATAGTAGTTGCCATTTCTGACTGTTAATTACCGCTTTGCCACACCTCATTGGTGTGATGAAACGTGAACGACACTAATTTCACAATGGCCAAATATGATGACGGTAATAGCGTATTTCTACTGTTTAGTGGGGTAATAAATAAGGTGTGTAGAAGAAAAAAAAAAAAAAGCGTGGGGAGCCTTTTGATTTACTGGGAAATGGCCGCTGTCTTCCCCGGGAGGGCATATTGACAACATCAAGTTTAAAGAAATATCATAAAGATCACGCAACCCCCTCCTCACTGCTACTTGGAGCAGCTCAGAGGAGTTCATGGAAAATGTACTGTAAAAAGCTGGCACCCAATCAATACAGATGCAATAGTCTGTAGCTCTCAGCCAACTCCCTGCAACATTGTGTTGTGTTTCACTTGGCTTTACCGCCATTTAAATCTCCCTCACCTACTGATCGCTTCCACACAAAAAAAAAAAAAGTTGATGTAGCAGGTTGCACAACAAAATTATGAGGTGTTTGTCTGACAAACATACACATAGTGCAAAACAAAAATGAAGACCCTCATAATTAGCAGAATGTAACTTGGAGTCAGTCACACATCAGGATGTCAAACTGTCTAGGTAGAGAGCAATATTGAGTGTGAATCAATTTGTTGTCAAAATGAGATGGACAAAATATGGTAACAAGTTCAATCAACCTTTTTATAGATACACTATTGGAGCCCTACAGACTGAACTGGAGAGCATACACACTCATGAGCCATCTTAGAGGTTTTCTTAGTCAGTCTGTAATGTACTGTATTTTGAATTTTAATTTGTTTCCAAAACGAGTCCTCACTGGGTCCATTATTTGGATTTTAATTGATAGCTGTTACAATCAAATAGATTTAATTTATTTTAAGACCCGGGATAAGTGATTTGTGTAAAAGTTCCTGATGTGTATCTGACGGTTTGTATTTTTTCAGATTAGGGCAACGCGATTATGGCCAAAATAATAATCACAATTAGTCATTATGTTTAGTCCAACATGTCTATTTATTGCACTTCTTTTAAACAAGCAGTCTATCGACAAGGCTTCAAGGCTTGATACTTACAAATAATAATAATAATAATAATAAACTAAAATAAATAATAATTTAAAGAAATTCACCCAAGACATGGCAAAAACTTGTCACACAGGGCAACTTACTTGCTGCAAAACCAATTGCAACCAAGTGCAAACCAATTAAAATAAATGAAGCCTACTTAGAACAAAGCACATGATTTTTTAATGCAAATTTTAATCAATTAGCAGTCCAAATTTCATAATTTCAGTCATTTTCGGTCGTTTCAAACCAAATTTATTCCAATTTTGGGTCTCAATTGACAGCCAGCGCTGTATATATTAAGAATCAGGTGAGAAACTCAACAGCATTTCACAGTGGTAGATAATATAGTAGGGTGATAAAAGCAAAGACAAACATTGTCTCCTGGTGGTAGAATGACAAAGTGCTTGATTTGACATGTATAGTCAGCTTTTTAAATGTTAATATTGCAGAGAATGAGCTTAATTAATCGTGGCAGCCAATATCGTGATCACGATTAAAATTCTAATTATTTTGCAGCCGCATTTCAGATTAAGATATATTCAGGCCAATTTTGAATGCTTCATATACTTTTTGACAATTGGGGCAACATGGCCTTTTCAAAAAAGCAACTAAAGCTATCACCTACCATCTATGTTGGGAGTAATGCATTCATGTAATTTAATGTAATTACTTTAATGCGTTACAAAAGTAATGTAGTTGCTGTAAAGCAGTAGTGTAATACATTAGACACAAATAAATGGCAAAATCTTACTCCGTACAAATGAGAGCAACGTAATGCATTACAATGCATTTTTAACCTGACCATTTTTCTCCAAACTCGCCAAGAAACACAGTGAAATTGGTGGACAAAAGTCTTGAAATGTTTACTTTCTGTTTTTAGTTTCTACTCCAACAGAGATGAGTGCAGCAGCAGCAGAACAAAGGTCGAATATGGACAATACGTAAATAAGATGACTATATGCCCATTACTTTCAATTTGTCAGAGATAAAGACAAGAAGAATAGTTTGGTGTACAAACCATTTAAAGCGGAGTCATAGTCACACAACGTTAGCAAGAAGAAAGCATGCGAAGGCTTAAAAGTAGGGATAAAACAAAGCAGGCAAAATTATCGTTCTCTTGCTCAGGGATGCCGCTTAAGAGGTTAGGAGACTCGTGGCAGAATATGTCGTACGTACTGTAGATGATATGCTGCCGATTTCCACAGGGTTAGGGTTAGCTACTAACGTTAGCCCCACCAAAACCTATCCTCTCCAAAATCTATTTTTGAAACGTTTTGAAATTGAGAAATGCACTAACTGTTTTTGCCTAATGCATAAACAATGCATCACTGTGTTGTGAAGCTAAGTAATAAAGTGATTAAAATACAAAACATTTTTTATTTGTCTTTAAAGGTTTACAATACAATACGGATGAAATGATTTGTACTTCTTTTAGGCTTAAGGCTTAGGGCAACCTTCCACTGGATGCGTAATGAGTGTAATGTGCTAAATTGAGAATGGCAAATCCATATTTCCACTTATGTTAGTGAGAGTAATATAAAAGTAATGCAATAGTAATGTAATGTAGTACATTTCAAATACAGTAATATATTAATATAACAAATTACTTTGAAATGACAGTAATAAGTCATGAATAATGCATTACAGTTTTGAAGTAACTTGCCCAATGCTGCCTATCAGACACAGGTCAAGAACAAACTTGCTTGATGGTCCTGCTGAAGAATCAGAGAATCATCACACTAACCTTCCCAAAACATATTTTAAAAAAAGTCTAAGAAGATGAATGCAACAACGAGAGTTCAGGCCTTCCATCATTCTTTAACAAGAGAACACAGAGATTACTCCAAGAATCACACCCTTAACCTGCCTAGAGAAGCAGGCAGACACATCAATCACACGCAAGCTTGGTGCATCACACATCAGCACCCGCTATGCGTATGGATACCCCACCCTTGCTATCATCAAAGCGCTCTGAGAGGTGGTGCATAATAGCTGTTGATCAAGGAGTCGTCATCATCATCTCCGGGATAATCCAGTGCCTGCCAAGTACATGGGATCCCCAAAGCCAGAAGTCTCCCCCTGGCAGATAGAAGCACATATGGCTGTTGTAAAGAGAGCCGTGGCTCGAGGACCTCCCATGTTGGCAAAGCTTGTCTGCCATTTTGGCTACACAATATAGCACTGGCACTAGTTGGGGCTCGAAGCACATTTTGTGATAAAGGATATGGCCAGCAAGGGATTGGTCTTGGCCACAATTTGAGTTTACTAGCAAGAATGAAGGCTGAGGTAGAGCAGTGAGAGAGAGCCAAAGAAAACCTGTTAGCACGCCCCCATAACTCTTCACACAGCTACCAAGTGGGAAGTCTGTAGCCCCTGGGACAAGGTTGCTGGGAAATACTTAGTATGAACCTTTGAGAATACCACCGTTAAATGAGTCTCGATGCAAAAAAAAACAAAAACAAAACAAAACAAAAAAAAAAACGTAGCATACAGTGGGCATATCTGCGTGTAGGATGTGAATGATTGAGGGCCCTTCATAAATGGCTGCATCTTAAAGTTTCCAAAAAGAGCACAAGCAATTATGTAGCCATCAAATCCAGTTATCACCACCGGTGATGACACAATTATCACTTTAAATCATTCCCCTCTGCCTTACCAGTTTGCCACCCTGGTGACTCGCTCGTGTGAGTCGGGGCTGAAATGTTTGCAGGTGATTATAGTGACTAACTGAATGACATGAGTGTCATCAAGGCCAACTCTTGCCTTTTGTGCTTCCGACTACACGTATCTAGGCTTGGCTCATTTTACACCAAAAACATTAGATGTGTATCTTCCTGTGATGCATGTGTGGGCGCATTCACAGCTGTGTAGTGTGCACACAGACTTACTGTACACCTCAAGGTGAATGTGATTGGTGTTGCGGATGGAATGGGGACCACAATTGTATAGTTCCACATTCCCTGAGGTCTCTAAATTACCTGTCATCTTCCCCATGATGCAAAGGTCAGTGCACAATCATAGGGAGTCCATCCTACTGTGGAGCTTGCAGAGCGGCGGTCCAGCCCACAGGCTGACAGCATGTCACAACAGCCCCCGTCGCACTCCATGCTTATTAGACAAAAACTGTGTGAAGTCCACTACTACCCTTTGTCAAAACACCTTAGCGAGAAAATCAACCAGATCTTTGCCCTTGCATTTTAATGATAGATGCACAAAAATGCTTCATCACACACAACCAATGTTCATAACAATATATTTTAAAATTAAATGGCCTCTTGCTATCAAATGTATTGAATATTCATGTAATGTTTTTTTTAGCTTTTGTGTTTGGAACCAAATTTTACGATGTTCAGTGTGATACGAGATAACCTTTCAACAAACATTAGAACTGAATAAGAAAGTATATTTTCTTCAATAGTAGGCTCCTAACATTGACCTTTTTTTTTTTTTTAAGCAGAGGCCGATATTTCGGGTAGAAAATCTACTGTAAGGTTGTTATGACATTACTTTCCATTAAAGAAGCGAGCAGGGTGAATCAACGTCTGAGTCCATTCTTGTTCACACACAGGAACATAACTAAAACAGAGAGGATCGTGTAAAGGTTATGGTGTCTCCAGCTGATTCAAATGAAGAGTTGCAAGGTATGGAGCTGTGCACACCGGTTTAAAAACACGGAAAGGTATTCCATTTGACTCTTTATTGATTGGGGCCTTTTGGCACATGATAGGTGGAATATGGATGGTGCGCAACTTCAGGTATTTATGGCAAAATGAACTTGAGCTGCATTGCGAGGAAAAGAAAAATCAACTGCTTTGAGGGCATTCAAGGTTACATTTGCGCTGCTTTCACTGACCGCTCACAATGTGGAAAAATCTGAAATACAACAACAAATGTAGAGTGTTCCTTGGCAACTTTGGGCAACATCTTTCAATTGGAATTTCGAGTGTAAACGCTGCTTCCTTGTTATTGTTATGTTTGGTCAGCTACCGACTACACTCAAGGTTGACGTCTGAGGGCCATTACTTTGAGGACAACTCCGGCTGTCCGAGTTCCCCGACTACAGCCAAGGAGATGCATTCAGGTCAATTCCTTGTACATCTTGTATTTCATACTGCTTATAAAATGTAATTTAGTTTGTTTTGAATAAAAGGTCTACAGAACAACCTTATCAACAAATTTATGTCATGGTTATGGCAGGGGTCACCAACCTTTTTGAAACTGAGAGCTCCTTCTTTGGTCCTGAGTAATACGAATGGAGATTTATATATATATATATATATATATATATATATATATATATATATATATATATATATATATATATACACAGACATGCTGAAGTCATACTTTTCATTATAATGTGACCAAAGGTAACCATTAAAACTAAAAACATGTTATTATATTCATACACAGATATACTGTACATATACACTTGATGCCTAAAATGTCCTTCAAAAGAAGGAAGTGGATCAGCGTTTGAAAGTACCATGCTGTGCAAACGGCTGTCGCCACTGGCTTTTGTTTGTTTGGCTGTAGGTTCAAAGGTGTTAGATGAGTTGCTGTGGAGTGACTTTCGTGTGGGTGGAGGAGAGGACCAGTGGTAAACACTACTGCAATATAAAGCAGTCTTGATTTTGAGAGATCCAGGTGCCCAACTGCACACGCACACACTCAAACATGAGCGTATACACACCCACACGATACACAGACTGTGTTTAAGGGGAGATTTAATCATGGTGACATGCATCTCAGAGAAGGCGTAGCAACATGGCGGTAGCTGTGCCCATCTCTGGGTGCAAAGTGAGATGAGCAGTCAGCACACTGACACACATCTCGTCACTGCGTCAATTCAGATCAGCGCTGCCTGTCAATCAAAGCCCCGCTCTCTCAAATGTCTGATGCCACTTCCACTCAGTCACAAGAGAACTCCCCCCCCCCTTCCAGACAAATGAGAAAGCTGACCATGCCACTGTTCCTTTGTATAATAATATCAATCCACTTCAATGTAAACACATATCATGGTGCAAAATCAGAATTTTTCTGGTCCTTGAGCCTCTGCGTACATATGAGCTCCTCTCATCAGAGATCCAAGCAAATAGTCAAGAACAACCGAGGTCTGAGGAAGGACAAATGTTTGAGGGAATTAGCTCTTAGTCATGTGGTGTAATTGACATGTCAAATAAGAATAGTCTCCATGGCTGATTTATTGCTATCAGAAGAAATTGATGCTTCAAGTGGAACCAGATTTAATTCAAATAGATCAACATTGTGTTCCTATTCACAACTCAGCTCTGCTTGTGTATTGCTGATCTTAAGGTTTTTCTGAATATTTTTCCAACTTTTCATCAGCTGCCCCAGCACCATCAGTTGCAGCGTATATTTGCGGTGACTTGTACATACAGTATAGAGCACTTTAAAGGAACCCAATGCCGCATTCAAAGTTATGTGCTGTACATTATGTAAAAAAAAAACAATAACAAAAATGATGAATTTATAACAAAAAACACTAAAGGCCTAAATTGATATCTCTGTCAAGCAAGAGAGATTTCCGGGTACACCTTTCAAATGAAGAGGCTGCAAGAAATGCCGTGATACTTTTTTGCAGTAAAAACTAAAACGCCGCAAAGTCACAGCAAAGTCGGCAGCTGAGGAAAGACAAACGGAGGGAGTAAAACAAATCTTTTGTTCATGCCTTTGTAGTTGAAAAGACAAAAGTTGTCATTTTATTCAAGCGCAGACTTTCAAGTGTTTGATGCAGCAAATGACCTATACCTTGAGGAAAGTGTGTCTTTCATACATATCTCACTCGGCAGGATGGGAAGGAATTGGGGCGGGCTGAAACTGAGATAAAGGCACGAGCTGATGAGCTGAAAGGGAGCGTAGTGCAAAGTATAGTAATGAGAACACCTGCACTAGATTTCACAGCTGGGAAAAGCATTAAAAGGAGAACTGTAGGTAAGGGCTAATTATAAAAATAAAGTGTCCCCGTTAGCTCGGCAACGTACAACCCAAGCGAACAAACCTCCAACAGATGCGATGTCATGGGTAACTGTGCCAGAGTGGGTCAAAGCCCTCTGGAGTGGTCGAACCCTGGCAAGCGGAGATCCATATCTCACCCACGGACACGTTGACACTGCTTCTCTAGCTCTTCCTCAAACTAGTCAAGGTGAGACAGCACGACATGAGCAGGGAGGAAAAGCGGGCTCCACAATTGATGGATAACTCTCTCTGCACTCCTTTCCTTGCGCTCCCTCTTACAAGCCTGGTGACTTTCCAGTGAGGCAATTATCATTGTGAATGCATAATAGCATAATTAATTACAGGTGTCAGGGCTGCCTTTGTTTCAGCGAAGAGGAACATCGTTCCAAAAACACAATTCTTTAACTCTAAACACAGCTGAGAACTGAACCTGCAAAGACGACGTGTCCGCCAAACAATTGCTCCTCTTCCGCTGACAGTAGAGGCAAAAGTAATGAGGTCAACAATTGCTTGATAAATATGTTATTGTCGATTGCACTACTTTCACTCAAACCTTGTTTTGTACCGCGCATCGCAGACAAGAACATCTCCGCCGGCGCTAGCATCAACAACGGCAAACGTTCCTCACGCGGCCTCACTGACAAACACGGCATATCATTTGTCCTGTCAGATTTGCCGATTTTCATTCATTGTGAGGCAGGAGAAACAATTGCCAGGAAAAAAGAAAAAAAAAAAAAAAAAGACCCGCAAAGGAGCCAAGTGAATGATGAGCTAACCAAGGAGGAGAGACAGCAGATATTCCTGTTGTTCTCCCCCACAGAAAAACACAAGCATGCATTGTGGAGCACCCAATACAACATTGCATTAGGAGTGTATGGTATGCGTGTACTGTTCAGTGTGTCTGTGTCTTTCTGTTCAAGAGGGAAGGGGGAGTGGGGCTCGTGGCGCTAGGCTGATAATCCCTCCACGCCTCCAGGCGGTGGGGGCTCGTTGTAGAGTACATTGAGTCTAATAAGAGCAGGCGCTACCGTCGTATGCGCCTCTGTCTGCTCCAACAGTGTGGAGAGTTTTACATAATTAATGACTGTTGATGTTTTCCAGGTAGTCGCCCGGCAAATTCACTCCGGTCGGCCGCCGCCGTCGTGGGCTCCGCGGAGAACGAGCGGCACAGGAACAGACATCTTACATTTCAAACATGAATAAGGCAATTTTGTACGGTGTCCTCAGACATTACCGAGAAAGGGGGTTCAGGGCCAATGATTTAACATGCTTTGGAAAAACGCTCAGAAAGAGCTTTTCAGTGTCTTGGAGTCTGCAGAGGATTTGTGCTTTATGCGAGTTAAAACAGATTTTCTGTGATTCTGTATGTTGGTAGAGACACAAAGACCAAAAGCGCTGTGTCTTTTCAAGATAACAGCCGACGGTTCCAGATGATCGTTTATGTCTGCATGAATCAAAATGTTGATCCAAGCGTGTGAGCATGGTGGTCTGGGTTTGGCTGTTCCAGACGGCTGACAGTCTAGTTAGGTTTTGGGGCCTGGCATATTGCTGGGAGGCAGTCCATATTTATACTAGAGCGTGTTAAATTAAACATTTAAACATAGCGCCGAGGGAAGGCTATTTTTTACTGCTCTTAGCCCACTACTCATTATTAATTTGTAATAACCTTTAAGGCTTTTTGATGTCATGCATATTTTACAGAAATATATCACTCCCGGTCAGGTTCGATGTCAATGACGGGTCAGAGTGCCAGCAAAATGGGACCTCATGCACTTTTATAAGACTTGCTCTGGACGTGTGTAAGACTTGTCATTTTTGAGCAAAATGTGGGACATCTTTTATCTCTTAATTTAAGGTTCCCAATGCAGTGCCCATGCGCACAACCCTGAAACTCTCCTGCTTCTTTTGCTATCAGTTCACTTTATATGTTTAATGAGCGGTTATTGCCTCTTGAGTGAAAAGGAGTTATTTTGAAATTCGACTGCATTTTACAGTCCATCCGACCAATTTCTATAGTTCCTTAAGGTGAGCCATAACTGATCTCAGTGGGTGGACAAAAGACTCGCTCTGGATTGGTGACTCCAATCACACGGCACAAATAAACAAGCAAGTTGCATATGACGAGTCCTGGCGCATTGTGAGGAAGGTACATTTATTTTGGGATAGCAAACTTTTCCAAAATAACGGAACCCAACAGAGAAACCTGTTGAGAGCATCTCAAGTGCTGGAAAGTTGATGCTTTTGATTTAAATGAACGTTTTCACAAATCGCTAATTTTGTCATGCGTAACCGCCAACACTGCGACTTGAATAAAATTTTTGGTCTTGCCATATGATTAAGTGATCTGAGGGCAGTGTAACACTTAGCAAATCAGTCACCAATTTGGCATTATTATTTAAATGTGGAACCCTTTCTAGATTAAAAAAAAATTTCAGCAAGGAAGAAACAATTTGAGTAGTGTCTGGCTGATCTCATGTTCTGTCTCATTAGTTCTGGTATCTGCCAACTAGCTTACTTTACTTTGCCCCTTCCTGTTCCCTCAATTTTCAAGATATTGAAAACAATAAATCTGTGCAAGAAATTTATAACTTTAGGCCATCTTTTCTGTTCACCTTTCTTCTCTGTTGGGAACATATGAAAAATGATCGGCGGTGTACAACTGCATTTACTCTTTCTGTGGTTGAGTAAACGTGCCGAAGCTTTGCTGTGCCGTATTTCTGTCTACGTTCAAGCTTATACATTTCAATAGAGAGGTTAAACTTGGCACACAGTGAGTGTATCTGTCATTGTGGCACACAAACCATAAGATATTTAAACACTTATTGGCAATCGAGCGTCTTCAATAACATCAACATCAATACACAAGAATGGCTGTTAATCTAACAATGCATGTTTTGGAACTCAATGGGAAGAAAAAAAAAACATGCGACCACAGAGAGCACATACAAACTCCACACACCCCACACCTGTGCAAACAAGCCAGACACAGAATATTACAATTTTGAGGAAGATCTGCTAACCACTTGTTCACTGTGCTGCTTGTTGCATTAATCGTTTTCTTTTTTAGACTAAACAAGTACATTTCAGTTCAGCGGAAAGAACTTAAGGGACATGGGGACACCCCATACTCAGTCTCCTTATTTCTCTCTTAGAGGACTGGC
>NC_142369.1:32037500-32070000 GCF_059441005.1 Hippichthys cyanospilos | reverse complement strand
ACTGGCTTGGGAGAAATCTGTATTGGATTGATGGTGTGAACAGTCATATAGCTGCTGTCAAATTGTCTGCTGATGGCTCACCACACAGTGTCATCCTTGATGAAGACCTGGATCAGCCTCGTTCCCTGGCACTATTCCCAGAAAAGGGGTATTTATTTTATTTTTCCCACTGTGAGAAGTCCTTAATTTTTGTTCATCCTAAAGAGTTTATATTTCTTTTTTTTATTTTATTTTTATCACCGCTCATGCTAGATTGATGTTCTGGACAGAAATTGGTAATGTAGTCAAGATTGAAAGATCTGGAATGGATGGCTCAGAACGACGGGCAGTGGTGAACTCTAGTTTAGGCTGGCCAGGTGGTGTGGCAGTAGACATGCTTGCTGACAGAATCTACTGGACGGATGAGAGGCTAAAAGCAATAGGCTCTGCAACACTTGATGGAGATGGCATTCAGGTAGAATTTTACAGGAAAACATCCCAGAAGAGAAAAAAAAATGCAACTCTCTAGTATGTAATAGTCTCAGTTGAATGTCCTATAAAATGGTGTTTACTTTTTTTTTTTTTTTTTTTTTTTTGTACTTCAGATCTTACAGATGAAAGAGACTGCCAATCCTTTCGCCCTGGCTGTGTTTAATGACATACTCTACTGGTCTGATGCCAAAAGAAGAGTGGTCCAGGCTGCTCATAAAATAACAGGCAAAAATGTTCGCGTTCTCTTGAAGAGACCAAAACAACCTTTTGGTGTAAAGGCAAGTCAATTATGGATGGGGATGGGTGAAAATTTGTATCAAAGCTTGCTTTGTCACACTCTACAACTTGTGATCATACTGTATAGCTTCTCAACTACAATTTGTATAAATGATAATGCTGAATTCAGTCTTTCTAAATTTTACTGTACCCCTCCCCTCCCCACACACCCATCTCAAACTTTAGATTATCCACCAAGTATTACAGCAAAGCAAATATAATCCTTGCAAAAAGCCTTGTTCACACTTGTGTGTTTTGGGCCCGGGACTCAAAGCTGTATGCAAGTGTCCTACTGATCTTATACTGGCTGAAGATGGTCTGACTTGCACCAACTTGGTTGACACAGCCTTCTTGTTGATGTTATCTCCCTCCACCGTCACTAAGGTTTGTATCTTGTCAAGTTTTGCATCTCCTCGCTTTCTGGTTAAAACCAGGAAAGATTCTGCAACTGGTCTAAAATTGATCAGACACGGGTATGGACCTCTGAATGCGTTTTTCAGATTTACCTGCAGGCCCGACACACTTCAGAGGAACTGAAGGGCTGGCCTGAACATACAGCTTTGCAGGTACCAAGTATCAATGAAGCAGCAATAATGGACTACAGCCTACATAACCACACCCTGCTTTTGGCCGATGATGGGACAAGTTCCCTCACTTCCTTCAAGCTTAAGGACTTTAATTTAGTCTCAGAAGGACAGCTTCTCAAGATCTTTAGTGACACAATCACTGCTATGGCCTTGGACTGGGTAACTTTCAATATCTACTGGAGCAGCAATAAGCAACCCCGCTTGCATGTCACCTCCAACAGTGGTGTATATACTGCTGTTTTGATAAAAGATAATATTGGTGTAGTGGAATCCATTGCCCTCCACCCACCGAGGGGCAGCGTCTGTTTCACCAATCAGGGTCTGCAGGGCACAAGCCCAGTAGCTACTGTAGAGTGCGCCCACATGGATGGCTCTGAGAGAAGGATAGTGTGGAAGAATGGTGTCCAACCAAAGTCTCTTGTCTTCTCAACAAATGGAGAAACTATTCTTTGGGCTGACACTGGTAAGAACTGCCTCTGTTTAAGATGCAAGATTTGTTCATTCTGCAATTTGAAGATATGTATAAGCTATTGTGCAATAATAATAAAAAACATTTGCTTTTTTTTTTAAGGTCTTGATGTGATTGCATCTGTTTATCTCGATGGCTCTGGATACAAAGAATTCAAAAAGGCGGACGGCTTGGTTGCAGTAACTCTCAGTGAAGACACACTCATCTGGATGACAGTCAGTGGTAATAACTTGAATAACAACTGACCCAAAGATAATTTTCATCAGTATTCCAAAGCAAACAGTCCTTTTTTCTTTTTTTTTTTTTTTTTTTTCTCAGATAAAACCAGGCTCTGGTATACAGATAACCAGCAGCAGAGCAAGTTGTGGTTTGAGGTTGGCACAAAAGTGATTAGTATGAAAGCAGTTAGCAAATCTAGTGAGACAGGTTTGTAAAACTTACACTTTCAGTTAGAATTGTGATCAGCGTATCATTTTTTGAAGTTGTCCTATATGTGACAGGCTCGAACCGCTGTAAAATAAAGAATGGCAATTGCCAACACCTGTGCTTGGCCACGCCAAATGCTCGAACATGCAGGTGTGCTCATGACTACATCAATGTGAACGCTACGCACTGTTCCCCAGAGCAACGTTGCCCAGCTGGCAGTAGGTCATGTATGGACCAACTATCCTGCCAGTCTGATGAAAAGTTTTGTGATGGGCATGTAGATTGTGATGACCATTCAGATGAGAATTGTGAGTTTTTATTTTTTTTTCCTTCTTTTAAAAGGAAGGTGTTGCTCAGAGTAACTGCGATTGTGATGTCATGTAACATTTGAATCTCTCTTTGCAGGTGTCCATGTCAAATCTAGCTTTAGAGTCAAGGTACCTGCCATCACCCAGTCTCCCATCTTCCAGACATCACAAACACCTCATCCAGTCTCTGGTTTTAGCACTACTACAAATGGCAGCAAACAGCTTCTAAATATGAATGCTGAAACGTGTCGCCGGACACGCTGTAGCGGAAACGGACGCTGTGTTGAGATAAGTACCGAAACCACTTGTGTGTGTTCAGAGGGCTACAGTGGCGATTCATGTCAGAACAAAACCATACCAGTCCCTATTGTATTTGGAGCGGCTGGCCTTTGTGCAGTGGTGATCATTGCTGTGATTGCCGTCTTGATAAAATGGAAGAAGAGTGACCGCTCAAGGTTTTTTTTTTTTTTTTTAAATATTAACCAATATAATACACTGTGGACATTAACTGGTACTCCGTAAACCAACATGTACTGTATCATTAGTTTTGTCTATGCTGTACTTCCTTCCTGCAGGAGGGCAAATCCAGAAGCGGTGCGGGAAACTAGTATGATTGACCTAGACAGCAAACCTGCAGTGGCTCTTACTGCACAGACTTCAGTTGCAGACCATGGGAAAAAATGAGGTAAAAAAAGAAATGGAACTTGCACCATGTCACAATTTGTGCTAAAACATTTTTCCCTCTCCCCAGGAACATGCATCTATCAACTAATTTGGTGCAGAAAGTCTTTTTAAATAAAGTTTGCATCTTCCATGTTTTTTGTAGTTGTTTGATGTGCTTTACTGGTTAAAGCCAAGCATCACATGAAATGTAATGCACAGCATGTATTGCCAGCTTTGACTATTTTACTTTTTTTTTTTTTTTTTTTTAACCCTTCGGGGCTTGTGAAAAACACTACACTTTGTTTTTCTTTCAAAAAATGGCACTGTTTTTGAAGTGTCATATCAAAACAATTTATGAATATATTTTTACATTCAACCACTCTGTTCAGTGGCTTCAGAGCTATCCATACACATCAAATAACATATACTGTATGCCTTTTTTGCTAATGGCAAAACTAATGTGTGTGGGTTAGGCTATGTAAATGTATACATGTGCGTGTGTGTATTATGACAGATCATTGAATATGTCAATAAGTAATAGCAACAGAATTTGCTTATGCATGCTCAGCTTTTGACAAGGATAGTTTATCACAACACATCACAATGTTTGGACAAAAAATTGGCTCTGCTTTTGAGGTGTCATAACAAAGGCGCTTTTTTTTTTCTTTTTTCTAAACTTTAAAACTCAAGGCCCGGGGGCCAGATCCATATTTTATGTGGCCCGCGAAATGATGATTTGATTTCCAAGTTTCTGAATAAAATACCAAAGTTTTAAGTGGTCTTCAACTTTTTTAAGTTTTGGGGAGAAGAAAAAAAACTTTTGTTCTCGATCATTCTTTTGAACAATTTTAACAGACTTCTGCTTTCAACACTGGTTAAACACTGGAACTTAAAAATTTGAATTGTCATTTTAGCCCTCTGAGAGAAACTAATTATGTGGCCCTCGAAAAAAATGACTTTGTATGGTTCCCCTCTCAATAGGGGTGTCAATGTTATTAACTCTGTTTGCCAAAAAAGTGGAAACACATAAGCTAGAACAATAGCTCCCAACCTTGTGTACCCTGGAAGCTTTGACACACCATCAGTACTCCTTCACTCTTCACTTGCCAAAATGATTCTCCGAAAGCAGAATGTAAGATGACTGATTAGTGACTTTATTTTGTATCCTTAATTTGAACTTTTTTTTTTTCTCACTCAAATGAAAAACAGCAATGTTGCTTGAAAGTACTGTAATGCAAAAAAAAAACACTTTAAAACAAAACAACCTAGAGCTTACTTGAACAAGTTCCCTTTAAACAGACATTTATACTTAAGTAACAGGAGAACACTTAAGAATATTTAAACCCACTGTAGCAGTTAAACCTCTTTTCATCAGTCATCTCAGCTTTACTGAGACACTTGAGCTGACAGGCGATTAAAGTGATTTTATTGATCTTTACCAGCCCGTGCACACATGCCCAAAGGTTACACAGACCTCAGGTTGGCAAACACTGGTGACGAGGATTAGCAGGAACAGAAAATAACTGAAAAAATATACAATGTAAGTATTTACTCAACTTACAATATCCATCTCTTTTCAATCATATTTGCAATAAGTCAGATGATAGCTGGCAAAGTTGACAGGTTAATCTTGGCGCTGCTCTGCATTTGTCTCTGGCTCATTGTCATTCGCTGGCTCTGGATGCTGCTGTTGAGGCTGCTGGATGAGACCTCCATCCTGTGCGGTGTTGTAAGAGCCGCAACCAGTGCACTTCATCCCCAGAACGTGGAAAGGCACTGTACAGTGGGCTTGACAGTCGTTACACATAATCTTGAGCATAGAGGGGGAAAATAAAATAAATGATAAAGCAAAGAAAGGAGTATACATGTTTTTAATAGCATGAATAAAAACCATGTGCGCATGTGCCAACATTGTCATAATCATTTAAACACAAAGCCAGAGTTGGGTAATCTTTGAGCTAATCTCAAACCCGTCATTGACGGAAAGCTCAGTGCGCGCTTCCGAACGTACGGCGACTGCTTTTAACGTGAAGTCTTGAAAAACACAGTATGGAGATTAACTGTCTGTACTGACTTAGATTAATGGATGGAAACCCACAAAAGTTGGTGGTGAATTTGGGTATTTATTTTTTCTCCTCAAGATGTTGCGTCAAAACACATGCGTGAAAAATGCGGAAGTGGTCACTGGAGGATTGTCCAACTCTGGAGAAACAAAAAAAAAAAAGCACCATACCTTGACGGTGGTACCCTGGTATTCAGTGGGCATTGGTGACAGGGCAATCTCTTTGTCTATCTGAGCCCAGTGCTCTTGCATGTTCCAGACAGAATGCATGCACAGAGGGCAGCGACAAGCACTGCAACAAAGCGGGAAGGGTAACATTTAAAACAAAAAGGCTGAAATATTCTACAAGGACAACAAAATATATTGGCCAATTACTGTGCAATAGTCATACCTTATTCTGACCATGTCATCAAAACAGCTCCTGCAAGAACAAACCTCATTTTATAGCTTCCCTGATCTTTAAAATGGCATTAACTATTAAAAAAAGGTCAGGCATCATATTAAAGAGTAATACTTATGAAGAAGGTGACCACAAGGAAGAACATGCGCTCCAATTCTAGAAGTGTGGATATCCTAGGCGTACACATAAAATTTAAAGTCTGTAAATGAATGTTTTTTTTTTTTTTCTTTCCTTACTATGTCTGCTTAATACATTTCATTACCTCCATACATACTGGGCAGTTTTGTCTGGAGACATTCTCAACACACTGGAAGAGAAGAAAAAAAAATTAAAAGTTAACAAAAAGTTCCTTATACCCAGAAGCTATTTATTATTTGAAATGTTCAAGGCGATGGACACTAATAATCACTTTGTGGTTCCCTTTCAGGTCCTGTGCTAAACACAAATTGCACTTGTCACAATGGAAATACTTCTCTCTTGGCCCAATCCTGAGGGGACCAAAATTGAGCAAATTACATCGATGACAAAAAAGAAATAAAAATAAAGATACATTAAAAAGAAACATTAATTCATGTTAGATTTTTGCATGAGATGTTTAGACTAAGTTCCAAGTAAAACAAAAAAACAAAAACCGTATTGACTCACCTACATATGCCACAGGGAAGACAGTGGTACTGTTTCTTATCCTTGTCAAACAAGTGGCAAATGTCACAGTAATACTCTCCAAACTGCACATGACACTGTTGGCATTCCTGTTGTGCCTACAAAGGGTGAGAACAAAAAACTAGACAGGGCTCTTAAGAAATACAATGCAAAAAAACTGGTGCAATATATGATTGCATGTCCAACAAAATACTCCTTGTTTTTATGTGGTGTACTTTTTTCAAGTACAGTGCTCGCTCACCACTTTGCATTTCACCTTTGTGGCTTCAGTGCTCTACAACCGTGTTATAAAGACCAAGTGGAGATAGGGTACCACATTTCAACAATAATGTGGTGATGGAGTAAAAGATAATGACGTAACTCACCTGTTGTAATGTTTGACACTCAGAACATTGAACCTCTTCCACTTTAAATCGGTCCATCTGGTGGTTCTCCTCTGCATCATGGCACAGCCTACACACATACAGTTTACCACAGCAAGGTGCCTAAACAAAACAAATATTTGTGTTGTTGTTAATATTATTTTTATTAGTATGTCATAACTTAGAGAGTTAAGTACAACTGTAGGCAATTATATCCAATTTTCAAGCACCCGAGCTATTTGTTTTACTCAGGGTGATGACATAAAATCAAGCTTGTAAAGTCTTCAACCATATCATATACATATATAAAATTTAGATGTGCTCTAAAAATGTGAGATATCGCCACCTAGGGGCAGACTTAGGAGAAAACGTAATTCAATTTATCCATCCATCCATCCATTTTCTAGCCGCTTATCCCCACAGGGATCGCAGGCTTGCTGGTGCCATTCTCAGCTGGCTTCGGGCAGTAGGCAGGGGACACCCAGAACTGGTTGCTTGCAAATTGAAATCTAATGATGTACAATACCGTATGATAGATGACCTGTGGGCAATTAGGAATACAAAAGCCTCTCGGAACGCATTATGTATTGGTACAAGTTACAGTCACACACGTTCATAGGTTGCCATATTGCTCATTCCTCGAGTCGTTTTTGAAAGTTGGTAATATTCGTGAAAATCGGAGCATCCCGACAGGGGTGTCCCGTTAATTAACAGCATTACTAATAAGTCAGAAACCGCTAATACCTTAACCGCTGAACATTGTTTGGTTTGCAACTGTTAAAACGAAAGCAATATTAGTGCCTCGCTAGCCATTAAGCTCATCGTATGTCACTGAATAATAGCTGTTTTGTGTGATTTACAGAAAGCATTTAGAATAACATTCCGCGATATGAAGTTAAATAAAACGTTACCTAACAGAATATAAAGTACGTCCGATTTCCCAAATGTTACGACTATCTTATTCACACGTAGACAGGCAATAGCGAGTGAAGGCTAGGCTCATTGTTTGAATCGGTCAACGCAAATAATTCTCGTGCCAGAACTGCAATCTTACAATCCCTCAATTGTATGAAACGGGTTTAAGAATTCCCTCAACGAAGAATTGACAACTAGAGAAGTGAACTCACTTTTAATAAGCAGCTACGGGTATAATGCTTACAACCCACAGGTGCCGCCATGTTAGTTCCACCACCAGGAGCCTCTTTGCTTTTTTTCTTACATTTGCTTGGCGATTATTTCTTCTTCGACGGCCTCAATTTTTAACAATATCCGACCACGTTTATTTTATACTGCCTTCCATTGGACGTAACCCGCTACTGACACACATTCACCAAGCAACGGACGACCACAATATTCAACATTTTAGTTCTATTTGGTACTAAAATGACTAATATATGCTACGATTTTCCATGTTGCTGTGCCTCAGTGGACGCTGCAATCAAGAACGCACGAAATCCAAGTGCCCCCTCCCTCCAACATAACAAAACCAAAACACAAAAAGCCCACAAACATTATGATATTAATTCGGAATTTTGTTGCAGTTGATGATGCAGCCCAGATGTTGCAATTTTTTGCGTGCACTTCAATTCGTTTCATCAAAACGCGCAAGTTGACGCTGCTGACGCCGCTCTTCCGCCATCTTCAACTTCCTATTGTTTGCATCAGACTGCTGTCTGGATGTGCTGCTTGCGCCAGCCGAAGGCAACCGCTGACGTTTTCGGATAGCTTTGGCACTCCGGCCTTTTTCCCTTCAGTCGTTGAGGTCGACACAAACACATTTTTTTATGTCATTGATTTAAGGACCTCTCGAGAAACAACCGCTAAATCTTGACGATGGAGGACGAACAACCCAGAACATTGTGAGTACAACGGCCTAGTATATCTCCCGAAATATCTCCCGAAATGGGAAGGCTCCTATGGCGCGTCTGAGATGTGTCCACGTTTTTATTTCGGATTTGCGACATCTACCTTCACACTCTTCATTATTGCGTGCTATACATGTTCATGGCGTTTACATAAACATTGTGATATACTATTTAAATATGAAGCAAACGCTGCCCTTAGCCGTTCGAGGCACTGTAATCAAGGTTTTGCACCTGAAACGGAATGGCTAGCGAAGGCTAGCTGATATTAACCTAAGTAGCAAGCGTTGTGTTTTCAATTTCAATTGACTTGCAGCATAATTAACGGGGATTCTTCGTTTTGACGGCCCTATTGTTTTTTTTTTTGTTTTTTTTTTACAATTACATTCCCAATTTGGAATCATTGTGTTTTTTTAATTATTGATGACGAGCGTTGCCAACTGCGTTAGCAATGAGGCCCGTTTCAGCCGGGTGTCGCTATCCTAAAGTAGTTAAAAGCCAAGCCACGTCAACGCTCGTAGAGACACCGCGGGACTGCTCTTGAAAAGAAGCCGGGGGGCGACCATGCTTTGATATTTTGAGTAGTACAAAATGACCACATAACCACGTGAGATTTTAATTTTCCCATCGGGGTATTGGAGGCGCATTAACCAAAAGCTAGCCCTGTTCCTAGCCTTTGTTTGCATGCTACTTCCTGTTTGACGAAGAATTGATTTCGCCTCTTTTTTTTTTAAACTCCTCTTCTAGGTATGTGGGGAATTTGTCCAGAGATGTAACAGAGCCTCTCATTCTGCAGCTTTTCCAACAGATAGGACCCTGCAAAAGCTGTAAAATGATTTTTGATGTGAGTGTTGTCCTTTCAAACATATTTTTGTCAAGAGGGATTGAGCCACTAAATGTACACCTTAATGTACACACGTGGACAAGATTGTTGGTACCCACCTGTTAATAAAAGAAAACCTAGAGTGGTCATGGAAATAACTTGAACAAAGCTAATAATGCATAACTAAAAATGCTTTTTTTCATTTTTTATTTTTAATTAGAAATTGTTGATCAATATAAAGTGTGGAAAATAACTCGGTGAATTTCACGGTAGAATACAAATAGTTGAACAAACTTGCCATCTTTGGAGTCTCTTGAAAAGTAATAATTTTGGAGACATGAGTATTTCGCCTGGCAGCCATTGATATCACCTGGTATGTAATTCAACAAAACCATTAAAACACAACTAACTTAAAGGTCCTCTACACACTAAGCCGACGTTGCTTATCGGAACTTGCCATGCGCTGTCATTTTTGGCGTGGCAAAACACTGTTGGAATGTTGCCGTTTATCGTGGGACGTCGTAAAACAGTCGAAACCTTTAGAATGCACAACTTTATCCATAACAGCATAATTTTCTTTTTTGTTTTTCCCACATCCCAAGTTTGATGTTTGAAATTCCTACCTAGACAGAAAAGCACGAGGAGATCCATCATGAGGGAAAATCAATCAATCAATCAAAAATAAAGGTAGTCTGTCTATTTATGTATGAATAAAGCTACAGACATCAGGCATCCCACAACATGTTGTGCAAAATGTACACCATGCGGTAGGAACACTGACTCGCCGCCTATGCCATCAAGGAATACTACATCAAATGCATGTGCAGAAGGTATGTAGTAGTTGGCGTCACTGCTGTATGTTCATGGTGATTTTTCTGAGCCTATTTACCTCAGTAATTGATGCTGCAGTGGGCCACGACGGCCCATCGTCGGGTTGGTGTTTAGAGGGCCTAAGAAACAAGGCTGGACAAAAAGACTGGTCTTGTTAACATTTTATTCCTTTTGCGGAAATCAATGCGATCAAATGGTTTTTGTAACTTGAAGTGATACTTCTTCACCTCTCAGCAGGTATTTTGGCCACTCTGTATTAGCAAACTGGTCCAAGTTGTCTCGGGGTTGAAGGGTGTGTTCTCCAGACAACATGTTTCAACTTCTTCCAGCGATGTTCAGTAGGATTGATATCAGGGTTCATAGAAGGTAAGAATAGTCCAATATTTTGCTCCCAGCTTTTCTTGGCTGTTTTTAGCTGTGTGTTTTGGGTTCTGTTACAAGAACTTTGAGCTGAGACTTGACTGAAATCAGACCTTCCAACTCTTGTAAGCACATATCTATAGAATGTTATTAGTCTTAAGAAGGGGTAAAATAAGTCCTCGAGTAATTTGCGTTCCTCAATTAAAAAAGAAAAAAAAAATCTTAGTCGCAGGTACCTGATTCACATACACACAGTCATGTATAACTCAAGCCAAACACCGGTTCATACATTGCATGATAATTACATACTGCCAACGCTTCAAAAAGCCTGAATAAGACCCCTTAGTTACCCCTTCCCTGACCCAAATGCAGTATTTGGTCATGTAAATGTATTCCCGTTACCCCCGTTTTGACAGGTTTGTGCTCTGTGCATGGTCTCTCCGCAATGAATCTGGGATTTTCCGATACAGAATTACTTTGGATATGCACAATTTTGTTGTTTAAACCTTGCGTTAGCGAGCCAGGGTTGTGTTACATTGCCCCTACCCGAGCATATGCGTTTGACAAGCAAAATAAACCATACCAAATAATATATGAATGATGATGGGGAATATGAGCATTATTGTAAAGCATTGGTCTCAAATTCCTTGAGGGCTGGTGTCCTGCATGTTTTTGATGCCTCTCTCTCAAACACACCTTATTTGAATGCATATGAACATTTTCAAACTTTTTTTCAGAGCTTGATGAGTAAATCATTTGGTGCTTGTGTGTTCGGAGAGACCCCTGGAAAATATGCAGGATATCGGCATTCCAGGACTGGAGTTTGAGACTTGTGTTGTAAATTTTGATGAGTATTCGGTGTTCCTTATTTGTGTCTGGTCATGTATTTGCCAAAACAATCCCCCCTGATTTATTTGAATGAATTAAATGAATGGAAGTTAGGAATTGATGTGATGTCAAGTCGTTGACTGGGCCGTCCCTCGCACCCACCAGTTGGTGTTGAGTGATAAGCCAGATTGGTTGCCTAAGTGTGTAAATCTGTCTTCGTTTTTTTTCACAAGTTGACCTTATTAAACTAAAAGGTCTTCCCAAACTTAAAGTAATTAAATAAATAACAGGGAGGTACGTGGTCGAGTGCATCAGCATCGCCTGCTTCCTCATCGGCATCGACCTGGCCAATTAGATAGTTGTGAACCCATGTTTGTTTGCGTGTGTACCTGACCCACGTTGCAAACAGGCCTCTGCTTTTGTTTGCAGCTGTTGACTCTCTGTAACATCAGCCTCATCTGACACATAGTAAGCAAAATAGCTGATGGGAGTCAATGACAGATTTGACCATTAAATTGCTAGACTGACTCATTTGTCATAATCTGACTGAAAATGTTCTGATGAATTGTTGACGATGTCAAGACTGTTTTCTATACCACCACGTTATGCAAGTATGGCTGTGCGCATTAGCTGCCAAGGCGTCTTTGACAGGCTCTAGAAGCAATTATAAGCTTTCTTTAATACAACAACCAATGTAACCAAAAATACTTTAGAATACTGTTTTTCTTGATAAACCTCATACAGTATATATTTACTTCTGATCACCACAGGTACTGTTTGATCCGACAGAGGTTCCTTGATGTTAAGCAGTGCTCTTTTTACTTCTTTAAACAGTTGGGTTCCCAGGACTCGCAATACTGAAAAGCTATGGGTTCCAACAAAAATGTTCGAAGTTCCAAAAACTGCACAGTAAAAAGCACAAAGTAAGTCTATAAAATTCAAACTGCATTTACAAGATGTGAGCAAACCAACAACAGCTCTTAACGAATGTCACAGTAAAAAAAAAAAAAAAAATAAAATAAAATAAAATAACAGAATGAACTTACATGTAGCATCCATCAACATTATCTTAATATCGCAACCTCTGATACAACTTATTCCATTTTGGTAGAAAAGTCCGCTTTCTACTTTGAGTGTTCGTTTGTTTGGGGGAGAGTATATTGATAGCTCTGGGTGAACCTTGACTGTAGTTCTATTTCGCCCCTCCAGTTTTATCTGACCAAAGCTGGAGGTGCCAGCCTGAGCGCCACTTTGTTGCCAGGATTCTTGGGAAAGTGTGTGTGTGTGGGGTTGATAAAAATAAATCTTGCTACATTAAAAAAAAAAAAGTTGTATTTTTAAACGAAATAAATCTAGCATTTGTTACAATTAACATATATGCCATGATATTATGCATCATGGACGGAAGCAAACGAGAGCACTGTGTTAAAAGTTGTGATTTAATTTCTTTGGGTGTTCTGAAATCTTCTGTTACTTATCCTTTTCTTCAGTTTGTCATTGAATTTCCTCTTCGAGCAATGTCCAGGGAGGTGGACTACAGGCCTTTTGATCTTGTGTTTATGAATGAGGTGCAACTGTAGTCACACTACAACATCAAAATGCTTTGTCTAATCACTCTTACAGTTAACACGCTTGTCGATTACTATTTTCTACTATCCTGAGAACTCTCACTTGTTCTGGTCCATGTTTTGTGTAGTATACACTATGCTGCCAAACAGTGTAAGTACCGTGTCTGACGGTATTTGTCAGTCGCGATCCTGCTAGGAGGAAGTTGAACATGTATGACTAAATGAGGTGTGAAAAAAAAAAAGTCTATTTCATGAGTTTGTGTTTATTCTGTATAACCACAATCCAAAAGTAATGGTGGATTTTCATTGGGTTTATGATTCCAACAACACCCACCTTCATTCATTTTATTTCTGTGACCGCTGAGTTCTTTGATTAACAGGGATACCAACAATTTTGTCCATGTGGTTGGTGGCTTTGTGAAGGTCCGCAACCATAGCAGTACTTATTAATGATTATCTTTTGCCATAGGCCATAAAACAAAAAAATGGCATTACAATTGTGTGATGGAGACACAATTATTTGGCCTTAACTTCCTTTTATTTTATTTATTTTTTTTGTACTTGACAGACAGCTGGAAATGATCCGTATTGCTTTGTGGAATTCTATGACCACAGGCATGCTGCTGCCTCATTGGCAGCCATGAATGGAAGGAAAATAATGGGTAAGGTAAGCTATCGTAACTACAGGGTGAGTGGGATTTGGATGGATTTGGGATTTAACCAGTGAATTGACTTTTTAAATGCACACACATAAATAATGATAGTAAACCATATAATGTACTTCACCTTTTCTAATGTGCCAATCGGGGCTTGGTGATATGACTGAAAGATGAATTACAATTGAAACACAAACTATTTCAGATATTAATTGAGATCATTGACTTTTTTTCTTTTTACTGGATCAAACTGAGAACGTATGAAGTAGTTTCAATCTAAAATATTAAACAACTAATCAGAAGAATTCTATCCATAGATCAAAGCAGCTCTTTACCCGTGATGGACTGTATTAGGGGTTATTGGATCCTTGACTTTTAAGACCACAGCAAGCTATCAAGCCAACAACCACCTATGTTTACTGTGCTTTTAAAATCAAAGTCTTTTATAAATAGTTTTACATGTTGCAGTTAAAGGAATAAAAAGTGCATTACTGAAACTACTATATGAGCAGCCACCGCTAGAACAAAATTTTCAAACAAATGATTTTAAAATGTGTGTAATGCATGCCCGCATAACTTGCCCTAGTTTGTGAGCAGCAGTTTGGAGCCGATTGGTGCTGATTTTGACGACTTGATTTTGTTGCCTGAAATTTTTTTTTTTAATCAATTTTAAATTGTTCAGCCCTTGTCAAATACTTCAAATACTTGTACGTTTTTGTTGAAATCACTTCAGTCATGGTTCCAGAAAAAGAACCAATATTTTGTGAACACTTTCTCCACAAATCACCAATATTTGCACCAAATTTTAAGTTTTTTCAGGTTAGCAGCATTGTGTTGCTATCATTAACTGCAACATGCAGTGACCAAAAGCCATGAAGGCTAATTTAAAGCAAGAGGTCACATAATTGATGTGGTGAAATCATGTCAAGTCATTAGTCAGAATATCATAAGTCAACAGAATATCATAAGGTCAACCGGTGTGATCCCATCACTGGTCTCTTGTTGTAAATCCCACCCCATCTGGCCTTTTTTTGTCCTTTTGCAGGAAGTAAAAGTGAACTGGGCCACTACACCGACAAGCCAGAAAAAAGACACAAGTAGTAAGTACAAGTTATTTATTGGGTGATGATATTTTCTCCATACAGAACACGAGACACTTTTCAAATGATTTGCATAAATACCTCTCTAGAAGTCTTATCACAAATTGCATCTCCTCTTTCAGTTTGTTACCACAATTTCTCGATTATAATGCTTTAAAAATCAAAAGCCAAAAGGTGAATACACAAGTACAACACGAGTACAAATGAAATTTCAAATTTTGTCACCTTGCATAGATGCTTTCATTACCTAGTAAAGAGGTGATGAAAAATGCATACTTTGAATCTGATCGTTAATGTTCAATGTTACATAGTTAAAATACACACACACACACACACCAGAGGTGGGCAGACCGGTCCAGCACCGACATATGCCCGTTTTGTAGACAAACCGCTGAATGGCGGGAACACTCTTCAAAACGAAGGAATAAGAATATCAGAACGTGTTTTTCATCGGTCGTTGTAGTTGTCGAGGTCGACATTACATCAGATGTCCGTCGGTCTGGCACTCCCCTTTTGCTGATGGAATTATAAACTGTTTTGCCTGTTTGTTTGCTGCCTTGTTTGCCTCCATTGATTCACACTTGGAATCTCTTTGCGAAATATGAGCAAGAAGTGATAGACTATGCACAGTTTAGTAAGTGACCTGCCTCAGTTTAACATACTGATTGTTTTCCACAGACAACTTTTTCCAGCAGTACAGGGGATGTCATTGTTTATGCTTGTTTTCCGAGTCATGGTTTCATGAACTGAAATGTATAGCTGAAGTGTACTCAGTCTTCCTCAGTGGGATTATTACCAAAAGTAAAATGTAATGTTTCAAATTAAGTTTTAAGAGATTGTTGTGCTACTTTGCTTTTTAAATATGAATAAATAAGCATGAATAAACCACTTGCACATTCTTAACCAAAGCAGTCTGGGCTCCCAAGAAGTGACGTAATTTAAGTACCGAATGGGCACATCACAAAGTGACTCTCTTAGCTTACCTCTTAGCCAGGAAATGCAAGACAGACATTTTAAAATTAACCCCAAAATATTTCGTCTTTATCTAGCAAAACCTTACTTTTTTCTCATACGTAGTGTAGGGCTGCAAAATTAATCAATTTTAATCATGAACACGATTTTGGCTGCGACGATTAATTCAGATGATAATCGGCGATATTAACAGTTAAAAAGTCAAGCCATTGTTTTGATTACAAGTCAAATCAAGCACCGCCACTAGAGGGCAATGTTTTGCATGTTTGCATGACAATAGTCTCTTAATTTCGCCGCCTAATATATTATGTATTTAAAAGTGTGAAGTGGCGTTGAGTTTCTCACCTGATACCTAATACTGTATTTACAGTGCAAGCAGTGAATTGGGACCCATTGGCAAAACATTGGAATAAATTTGGTTTGAAATGACTGAAAATCACATGTTGACTGCTAACTGATTAAAATTTGCTTAAAAGCAAATAATATGCTTGGTTCTAAGCCGGCTTTTTTTTTTTCCCATTGTTTTCATTCACCAAGTAAGTTAGCTGTGTTGCCCTGTGTGTCACATTTTTGCCATTATTTGCTTTTTTTTTTTTTTTTTTTTAGTTTACTATAATTAATTGTAAGTATCAACCTTGATTATACACCACTTGTTTAGAAAAAGGCAATAAATAGACATATTTGATCAAACATATGAATAATTTTGATTAATAATCATAGTTTCAATATTGACCAAAATAATCGTGATTATTATTTTGGCCCTAATCGTGCAGCCCTAACGTAGTGTATGTGACTGATGATGTGGTCAAATATGACTTTTTTTTAAATTTATTTATTTTTTATGTGGCAATGGTTGATCAGTCAGTTTGTGAACCGCATTTTAAAGAAATGTTGACTAGTGCACTGTATGTTCTAAACATATTCAGACACATATACATGAGGGTATTCTCTAAAGAAGCACTGACTGTAAAATATTTACTTCTTGCATTAAATAAATGCGATAATAAAACTTATTTGATGTGTGTGAGATGCACTGCAAATTTTTTTTAATTTCTTAACACTAAAAAAATATCACTGGAAGTATAGTACATGGTTGCCCAATGAGTTACTCAAAAATCCAACTAAAATATATCCCTGTGCTTTTGTTATTGTATTAAATGTATTGTTGGTGTTACAATTACCATGCGCTAATTTTCTTGTTGAACAAATAGGTTCAGGGAATAAAGAGCTCTTTTATACTCATGGTAATTCAAATTGTATAGCTTCCCTGGTCAGGAGTTATGAACATCAAAAACAATGTTTGTTTTGAACATGAACATTTCTGATTGACCACCACCACCTATCTCCTTTCTTCCCCAGATCACTTTCATGTATTTGTTGGAGATCTCAGTCCAGAAATATCAACAGAAGACGTCAAAGCTGCCTTTGGACCCTTTGGTAGAATATCGTGAGTAATATTTAGTGAGACAATTTTAATGAGACTAAGCAGTAAAACATACAAAATACAACATGGATTACAAGATGAACAGTGACAAAATGTAGATGTTTGCTAAGTAGACATTAGTCAGTTTTAGTATTAGGTGTGTTATGCAAATAGGACACAAGTCAGAAATGAAACATTGTTTGTACAGTTTGGGCCTCCGTGGCTCATGCGGTAGAGTATGTCGTGCATAGGTGTTGAACTCCGGTCCTCGAGGGCCGGTATCCTGCATGTTTTTGAACATCTAATCTGTGATTAGGATCATTTTCTAACTCCTGTTAATGAACTAGTCGTTTGAATCAGGTGTGTTGGGGAGAGAAAACCCAGAAAACAGGCAGGATACCAGCCCTCCGAGGACTTAGTTTGACACCTATGAAAAGGATCAACTGTTAAATCTCGCTTTGTCAGTGCAGTTGTGTCTTTGGGCAAGACACTCACCCATCTTGCTACCGTGAGTGAAACTGGCTCGGTGTGATACACTGACTGTGTTGGACGACAAAACAGGCAGCACTTTTGAACTGCAGTTAATATAGTTTGCGCAAATGGATGCGAATGCATATTAGGCAACACGGAGGACGCATGTGGAGTAGGGGTGCACAATTAATTCTAATTTTAATCGCGACCGCGATATTGCCTGACACGATGAAATAAGCTGATACTCTGTGATATTAACATTTAAAAAGCCAGCTGTCAAATCAAGCACTTTCAGTCATCCTGCTACCAAGGGGCAAACGAAAGGGTAAGAATTCATTAAGCTTAAGAAATAGCAAGCTAGAAAATCCTGCAGCAGCTGCTAGAAAGGCAGTAGCATTAGCAGCAGCCTCAGCTGAAAGCCTACGGAATGAACATAGTGACGCCATATTTCGTGTTTGGTCTGCCCGCAGCAAGAGAGACGCGGTGACGCTGAAGTTGGATTTGCGGGCGCGCTTACGTCCACTCTGTAGCTTGTCCCGTTACAGCAATAATTGAGTTTAAAACTGTCAAAATCTGTTAATTCATTTACTGCCATTGATGGCTACAAATGCTGAACATGCAACCAGCAACAAAGGTCCAATGATGACACTTGTAGGAATAGAAAATACATAGTGACTAATTTGTCAACTAACTTCACTTAGAACACCCGCAAAGCGATGCAATGACTCGAGTGTCATGAAGTAACCATATGTTGAATGAACCATTGACATACTGTAATTCACACTAAACAAGACCTCGTTTGTTATTGGTCACATGATTTTTCGTGAAACGTTACGCTTTGAATTGGGGCTTCTTTTGCCGCACCCACTTGGCTGAGATGTGCTTCGAAGCCTCGGCACATCTTGTAACAACAAGATTTACCAAGGCTTTTAACATTTACAGTGTTATAAACTACAATGAGTGAAGAAAATACAGGTGACTGGTTGAGAAGTTATTTATTCATCAATCTGAGAACAATAACTGAGGATACGTTTTTCTGAGGTTGGTCTTTTTATCTACAGAGATGCACGTGTGGTGAAAGACATGGCTACAGGGAAATCTAAAGGCTATGGCTTTGTGTCTTTCTTCAACAAATGGGTAAGTTGTGGTTTAATTTCTTAACCGTTGTATGGTAGTTCAAATGAGCTTCAGGTGATACGGCCTCAAAATTGTATAGTGGTATTTTAAAAGATGATTGTCACATCAGAACAGCACTGTTAAAAATGGGCGTGTTGGGGTCCATTGAGCTATGTTTTGTTTACAAGTTTTGTTGTTAATTTGTCCAAATTGTTCTGGAAAATTTGTAGTGACATAAAGTGGTATATATAAACTCAAAAGGACACGCATGTACTGTATTTACTCAAATGTTACAACTTATCTAGTTTTTGTTTTTTCACTGAGAACTGGAATTGTGGACGTTAGGGTCTGAAGAAAGTATGGGGTTTTTACATTTCTACAAACCCCTACCATACACCCAAATGTCATGCTTTTGTAATATAAAAAAAGTAAAACAGTAAAGTAAAAACTTAACTCTACCATCAATGTGACCAATCATTTATATGACTGAAATATAATCTTTAAAGGGGAAGTAAAAATAAACTAAAATGCCCTTAAAATGGGAAATAATACATACCTGCTACTATTTAAACAAGTTTTGACTAGCCAAAAATGAAGTTCGGTTGGTCTTGTCTGCATATCTTGGCATTTTATTTTCCTTTTTTGCAGAAGGGTGGAGGTTTTGCGTGTACACTGACAGTTTTGAGTTGTTCATCATTATCTCCATAAAATGTTTACTATTACTCTGAATGGTACAACTTCCAACTCCGGTACTTTAAAACGGTCTTCTTCTTCTTCTTTTTCTTCTTCTTTTTTGCCTTCTTTTTCTTCTTCTTTTTCTTCTTCTTTTTCTTAATATTAAATATATGTATTTTACAAGTACACTGGAAAATAAGGAAACATAAATTAAAGAATTGATAAAGAATGTACAGAAGAATAATAGAGCATTTTGAACCAATCGAGTTTATACTTTTATGCATTTAAATAATTATTTAGTGCAATAGAAAACTTGTCTAACAATATGGCTGGAACTGCAAGTAGCACTTTTATTAGGTGAAATGCTTGTTTTCTATTTCTATGTTTAAGATTCCTTGTTTTATCTCCTTTACATTTTAATGATTGATTGCACTTGGGACAACGTGCATTGAGGAGGAACATTGCGACGCCATCCTTCCGTCTCTCCCAGTCACCAGGCATAACCGCTCAAACCAAGAGTAACCAAACTTTTATATTCAAGTTAGACGAATATAAACGTTTGGTTGCATTGAGTGTAAATTGTCTAGAGTGAACTGCTCAGCTGCTACGTTTATAGCAAGAGTTAACCCAATTCAAAAAATGGCAGTTGAATGCCACAGGATGCCGCCTCCATGAAGCATTACAAAAGGTATAGTGTTTTTATTGATGGGCATTGGTGTTTAGACGCAAAAAAAACCCCAACAAAGAATGCCTTTTAGAATCATGGCCAAAAGTTCTGCCTTGGTTTAATCGGACCATAAAACGTTTTCTCACATGCTTTTTGGAGATTTAAAGAGTTTCTGCAAATATGTAGCTGTTTTTTTTTTTTTTTTTTTTTAAAGCTGATTTTCTTTCAGCAATGTTTCTGTTTTACCTCCCAACCATATCATGCTATGCAGTAGCTTACTCCTACCTCGGGCAGGACTAGTGAATAGCAGAGATGTGCATCTTAGATTTTTTTGTTTTTGCTTATCCGTGAGTCGTCAGTGTCCCGCCGCACTTTTGCCATAGTCATTCCACTATTTTTTTTTTTTTTTAAACCCAGACCAAATTGTAATCGTCGGTCCATCATTCTGTCGGAAATGCAGAAACACATTTTTAACTAAACTGAATTTTTGTAGAGAAACTCAGCAGACATGTGACGTGCTGGTCAATGGTCACACTAAAAGGCATCGAGTCATGGGGGGAATGAGTCAATTGTCGCATTTGATTACGATTATCCAGAAAGATTTTTCAACTACTGACATAACGCTTAAGAATGCTGATGAGGTTGGCTTTTATAGTACTTTTAACTCCAGTCTCTTACTGTGGACTTTCCATTGAGTCCTAGACAAATTTCCATGGGAGTCTCCTCTTCCTGGTCGATCTCATTCTCGTTTGCAGTATTTACACATATACAGTCGGCCCCCGGTTTACGAACACCCTCTTTTACGAACATTTCGACTTACGAGCGTGGTCCGCGTAGTTTTTTGTCCCCCACTTACGCACAGACCATTCGCCTTACGAGCAATCCGACACGCCGGCCATTGTATTTGTTCCTATATTTTCGCTTTGCCACGTTATCATAATCAGTAGTTAAAGCTTGTCACGACAACGTTGAACGATATTGCTCTTACAATGTCACAGTCACTGTCTCAGTCACGGTGTCAGTCACGGTCTCACTCACGGAGATGCTATTGGCCGGCGTCACGTCAATCACAGAAATGTCGATATGCTATTGGCCGAACGCCTTTATCTAGCTTGAAGGCACAGCTGGTCGGGACGGAAGGAAGGAGAGAAAATGAGTCAAAAACGGAAGGAAGGAATGTGAAGACTTTGCAAACTTTATCTGTTAGACATGGCTTCTAAAATTGTAAGTGGCGGTAAAGGAAGAAGTAAGAGGATGATGACAATAGAAACCAAGCAGGAGATAATAAAAAAATACGAAGGAGGCGCATGCATAGTTAACCTTGCTCGTGAGTATGGACGGAACCGCTCGGCAATCTTCTAAGGGCAAGACTTTCCTTGCCAGAGGACGGACCTCGCTCGACAACAAAATGAGGCTTCTTCTATTATGGATTAAAGAGAAGGAAATCGCCGTTGATATGTTTTAGTTTGAGAAAAGTTCTTGTTTAAGAAAATAAATAAATAAACTCTGCGGGTTGGTCTCTGCTCACCTCCGGCTCCACTCAGCTCAAGTCACGTCTCCCCAGAGGATAATGTCATTTATCCTTTGTTTATCCATGCTTGTTATATTAACTGTACAGTAGATTATGGTTCTAATTTTAAATATGTGTGTAAATTCGTTATGGATTTAACTATGATTTCAGCACGCGTTGCCAGTCAATGTGTACGTACAATTGACCTCGCATTGCTACATTAACGAAAGCATCTGCTCATGCATGACACTGTAACGCTGATATGCTATTGCTCTTACAATGTCACAGTCACTGTTTCAGTCACGGTGTCAGTCACGGTCTCACTCACGGAGATGCTATTGGCCGGCGTCACGTCAATCACAGAAATGCCGATATGCTATTGGCCGAACGCCTTTATCTAGCTTGATGGCACAGCTGGTCGGGACGGAAAGAAGGAGAGAATGAGTCAAAAATGGAAGGAAGGAATGTTGTTAAGACTTTGCAAACTTTATCTGTTAGACACGGCTTCTAAAATTGCTAGTGGCGGTAAAGGAAGAAGTAAGAGGATGTTGACAATAGAAACCAAGCAGGAGATAATAAAAAAAAAAAATATATCAATTAGGCGCACGCATGGCTCGTGAGTATGGCCGTAACCGCTCGGCAATCTTCTAAGGGCAAGACTTTCCTTGCCGGGGGACGGACCTCAATCGACAACAAAATTGAGAGGCTTCTTCTATTATGGATTAAAGAGAAGGAAATCGCCGGTGATATGTTCTAGTTTTGAGAAGTTCCCGTATAAGAAAATAAATCAATAAATTCTGCGGGTTGGTCTCTGCTCCCCTCCGCCTCCACCCAGCTCAAGTCACGTCGCCCCAAAGGTAAATGTCATTTTTCCTTTGTATATTTATGTTATTTAATTTAACTGTACAGTAGGTTATGTTACTCATTTTTAATATGTGTATAAAGTCGTGATGTTTTTACCTAAGGTTTTTGCACGCGTTGCACGCATTCACGAATTACCATAGGTTTGGATTGCCCGTCATACGAGCAGTTCGAGTTACGAGCGTAGCCGCTGAATGGATTAAGTTTGTAACACGGGGGCCCACTGTACTTACAAAAAATTCAAAGACGTAGCAAAAAAAAAAAAAAGCAGATGGACTAAAAAAACCCAACAATAGACAACATAATGACGCAAAAAGACGGTAAAAACACAGTAAAAACACTTCGCAACAAACAAAAATAATTATTTATGACACCAAAATACTATTTACAGCGACAGCACCACTTACATCCCCCCCCCCCAAAAAAAAATCAGATTCTCCGCCAAACTCCACGTATTAAAAAAAAAAAAAAAAAAAGAAATGCACTGAAGTCATACGAAGAAATTATACAAAGTAACACCATTTAAGACAGTGGTACTACGAAGTGAAATGTCAACATTCTCTTTTTTTATTTTATTTTGTTTCAGGAAGCGGAGAATGCCATTCAGCAGATGGGGGGCCAGTGGTTAGGAGGCAGGCAAATCCGAACGAACTGGGCCACAAGAAAGCCGCCTGCACCAAAAACCACCTATGAAAGTATGTCATTAAATATGTGCACCGATTTGGCGCTCGTGTTAGAGCACAGGTGTCGAACTCCAGGCTTCAAGGGGTGCTATCTTGCATGTTTGCTATCTCAAAAGACACCAGATTCAAGTGATTCTGATCATTTCAATCACCTGTAGAGCTTACTAATAAGCTAATTTGAATCGGGTCTGTTGGGGGGGAGAAAACTGGAAAACATGCTGCATGCCGGCCCTTGAGGACTGGAGTTTGACAGCTTTGCATTAGGATTCATTTATGAACAACAAGGTTGTATGTTTCACCAGGTAACACCAAGCACCTGTCTTTTGACGACGTCGTGAACCAGTCCAGTCCTAGTAATTGCACTGTGTATTGTGGTGGTGTCAGCACTGGACTAACAGGTGAAACCGCTTTTTAATGTCTATCCAACTAACATTTTTTTTTTTTTTTTTAACCTTTGTTAGATATCTGTACCCTTAAGGGAGAAGGGGGAGTATGACATGATTCAGAGTTCAAAAGGATGACAGATGAAAGAGTTGAAAGGGAGTCATTTGATCATCATGTGACTACAAATTTTACAGTGAAAGTAGACCTGTCACAATGACTAGTCACAATTATATCAATAAACAAATCCATTGTCTCATCTAGTGTGTATGAGTGTATGCATTTAAATATACACACACACACACACACACACACACACACACACACACTTCCTCGTTTTTCACGGTTAATGAGGGATCAACCCAAAACTATTTGAGACAAAGATTATACAGTAGCTGTACAGATCCCGTTTTCCATCCCTTGGCCGTAGTGAGGATCACGGCGGACCAGAGGTGCCCTTTTTTCTTTTTTCGTTTTTGTGACTTTTTCATTATTGTTGTTGCTTGTGACCAACAAGAAACTGAATTTAAAAAACAAAAAACATTAATGAAAATTTCAAAATTTAACGTGATATCTTATTGATGTAAACCAAAAAATGCTTTTCTCAAAATTATGCATACCCTTGTCTTATTTTTAATTAATGATCAATACCATAGCCTTTGTTTTTTTTTTTTTAATTGCCTCCAGGTGATTTGAAATGTCTTAATTATAATTAATGATCAATACCATAGCCTTTGTTCTTTTAAAATTGCCTCCAGAAGATTAAAATGTGTCCAATGGCAAAAATTATGTGTTGTGGACGCAGGCAAACTATAGCGCTGTAAATGCTTTGAATAATTGTTTTCAATTGTGAGATGAATGTTCCTATGAAGTATAGCTTTTATGCTGTTTTATATTTATACCAGTGATGACTAAAATAGACATTGTTGCTAACTGCAATCTCTTGTGTTTGTTTACTTTTGTCCTTTTTTCTTTGCAAATGTGTAAGTTGTTTTGCATTCATTTCTTTCTAGTGTGTTCATGATAATTATCTTTTGTTTGTTTGTTTGTTTTTAACTTCCAGAACAACTAATGAGACAGACCTTCTCTCCTTTTGGGCAAATCATGGAAATCAGGGTTTTTCCAGATAAAGGTTATTCATTTGTAAGGTGTGTAGAAAAGCATGTATAAATCCATCAATAATGTGTTCATACTGTCACAGACACATTTTTTTTCCTACTTGCTGTGAAAAGTATTAAAACGTATGTAAAAAGTACAAACGCTCCCACTTTGGTTGACAGCACCAAAATGACTTGAGATGAATTGATAATCAATCCGTTCAATTGAATGAAATATTTTGAATCTTTTTCAAAGTGTTCATTTGTCTGCAATAGATTTTGTGAGTTGTATTTATGTGTTATTTTTTTCCCTTAGGTTCAGCTCCCATGAGTCAGCAGCTCATGCCATTGTATCTGTAAATGGGACAGCATTAGAGGGCCACATGGTCAAGTGCTACTGGGGTAAAGAGAACCCAGACATGATGAACCCGGTACAACAAATGCCTGTACCGCAGGTAAATTTCAATTACGTCTATGAGTTAACAAGTGAAAGGGGAAAAAAAAAACATAGGTCTTTGTATGACGCCGTCCAGTTCATTGGTGAGCTGGAACCTCGCCCATCTTACTTGGTGCAAAAGGCACTGTACACCCTAGACTAGGTGCCAAGCCAATTGCAGGGCGCAAATAGACATGCAGCCATTCATACTTTAGGACGATTTAAAGTCTTCATTGTACATAACGTGCATGACGACGGCAATAAGGAATATTTTCAAACAATCTGGGGTAAAAAAAAATAGTCCCTGCTTATTTCTTAGTTTAGGTACACATCAACTAGCAATGTGACTGAGCCACCCTTTTGGTATAAGTAAGTGATGATAAATTGCACACACTCACACAAACAAAAAACACGTTAACCAAAGACTTATTTGGTGATTTGGAAAAGGTATATATGTAATGGATCTACTGTAGTTGTTAGGCTGAACAGCATGAAAAAATCTAGGTAAGAGATTTACAACGGTCTGGTGAACGTCTGCTCCTCACTCTTCTTCTGCCTCGACAATGTGTATGCCTTTGCTCTGGGTGCGTTTCGTGACTGACACGACATGTCCCTGTAGGTGTAAAAGCAGGATTTGGGACGGGAGTAGATTAAAACTTCACAGGACCTGCCGTGTCAGTCATGAAGCGTACCCACAGCAAAGGCACACACATTGTCGAGGCAGAGGCACAATGGAGCAGACGTTCACCAGATCCTTGGAAATCTCTTCCCGAGACTTCTTTTGTCATAAAATGGTATTTTAAGTGTAAACTCTCCAAGATACTGTACCAAGCTGTCAATCAATGTGCTTTTACATGCTCTGGTTGGCTGGTTTTGTGGCACAAACAAAACGTGTGTACAGAACTGAGCGCACGCAGAGGACGATTTGAGTGAGCGAAAGCTCGATGTTGAGCAAACGCGATGTTGAGCGAGGGAGGAAGGAGTATTGCGAGCAAGAGTGACATGTTGAGCGAGAGAGGGTTTTCGCGAGTGAGCAAAAAGGAATTTTGAGCAAGCAACTTCTTTTTCTGTCTTCTAAATCCATCGGCGCTCGCTCAAACTCTTATTACACGCTCAATAGTTTTTTTCCTGCGCTCAAAATCTGTTTTCGCTCGCTCAGTTTGATTTTCTGCGCTCAAAATGTTTTTTTGCGCGCTCGCAATTGTGGCGCAAATATAACGCCATAGTTAACGTGTGCTTGAAGCCGGCATGGATGTCGGCAGGTGGGGGGAGAAATCGCAAAGGGCAACTTTCGATGCTCTGGGATAATTGGGATAATATCCCAAGTAAGATGAGCAGCTAATTATTTCTGAAGACCTCGATTTCAAACAAATTGGACGGGTCCAAAGTAATGAGGATGTGTGTGCAGATGACAAGCAGGAAGGAGAGGACGTCTGAGTTAAATAGGAGGCGCTATTTGGCATGTAAAGAGAGTGATAAAGACTCGTAGGGCTTTTTGACAAATTACTTTTCAGCTGTGTCAAAAAATAAAGCATAGAAACTTCAAATAATTTTATTGTTGCAACATTTGCGTCTACGAGCACACATTTGTACATTGCCTCGCACTTTCTTGTTTCCGCCCCCCATAACTACAAATGTGTTATTTGATATACGATGGAAGAAATACGTCTAAAAGTAGTCATTTTAATAACATACCGTTTATCTGTGTGAATAATCTTGAGACAAATATTCTCTATACTCAAAGGTCTCCTCTGAGTTAAAGAAGTCATATATCCAAATGAGTAGAGGCGTAATATAAAAGTCTACAAATGCCAATCTAAATATTTTCTGGAAAACTTGCACTTTTAAGTTTAAAGAGTAAGGGATATATAAGGTCCTTCAAGCGTTAACAAATTTGAATGTTTTGAAATTAACAACAAAACACACTCCAAACCATAAGTTGTCATTTATTCTTCCATATTCCATAATACGTATCGACTTGAAAACAAGCAGCGTTTTAACGTTGAGTTCATGATTCCTTCAGCAGTCTGTGGACGGCCCCAGATGGACCCGTGGTTAAAGATAATTTATTGGTGGATAGAAAAGTCAGTCTTTGTTGATGGTTGTTTATCTAGCAGAAAGCGTACTGAGAAAACCCGAGGCTTGTCAGCTCAACAAGTCAAGTGTTGGTTGAACCGTATTCATAGCACTCTTCTTATTATCGTACTGTATCTACATCTCTTTTGGAGAGATTAGGGTTAAAAGGGTACTCAATGGCATTTTTCTCAAGCCTTCTTTCTTGTTTGCCCTTCCTCAGAACAAGATTAGTTTCCCTGCAGCTCAGCCCTACAGCCAGTGGGGCCAGTGGTATGGCAATGGGCCTCAGATCAACCAGTATGTCCCAAATGGGTGGCAGGTTCCCACCTATGGTGTCTATGGTCAGGCCTGGAACCAGCAGGGCTTCAAGTAAGTAGCACGTCATGCTTCTACTCCAGCACCAACAAGATTGTGACATCACAAGCCAACTCTGGCCACTGGAGGGGAGCTGTGAAACTTCTCTATTATCTCTCTCAACTCCACCTCCACCTCCCTTTCCACCAGCCCTTCACCTTAACCGCGTTGACGGGATGGACAGTTTGGTTTTTGTTTTCTTCCTGTCATCCCACAACATTTCAGCTCATTCGACGAATGGTTTATTCCAATGTTGTTGTTTTTTGCCATTTACGTTGGAAGTTGCCAGTTTCTAATTGATTAAAAAAAAGTGCTTTTAAAGAATTTAAATGCTAAATTTTGGTTTAGCTAACTGTCCATACATGAAGACTGCCTAATAAATGCAATGAAGGATCACAATCTTTAAGACTTCTTAAACACTGCTCACAATCAGAGGAACACCTGATCACATAAGATGTTACATGTTACTGAACTGTTATCCAAGTTGTAAACACCCACAGATATAATGGGGTAGATTGAGAAATTAAAAAACAAAAAAAATCGTCAATCGACGCAGCGCTGAAAGCAGCGCTGAAAACACCGCTTTCAATTTACACCTGAGAATGAAAGCCTTCGATGTGTCCTATTTAACAGAAGCGAATTGCCAGGCTGGGCAGAGGCCTATCTGGATAATTATAGAGAACAGTGACATCACTGTAAAATTTGACTGATCGTGGCTCTTATAGGGTTTCATCTTGGTACCTGATGAGTTCCAAGAAATTGAGCTGCAGTGAACTACAATAATATTCCAAATGTAGAAAATGATCAGACAGGATGTTTACAAAAAGAAATATGTTGTCACAGTGACTTGTCTTGTTGTAAACTCTCCTGTTCACAAAATGACATTTTAATTTACGACCAACATTGTTTCATCAATCATGGTCCTGACTTTCAACCGTGATAGTTGTGTTCCCTCTTGAATATTATTTGAAATGTTTTCTTTTTTAATCATTTATGCCAGTATTTACCCCTACACCTTTTTGTTTCTTTTTTTTTTGTTTCTTTTTTTTCCATCTCTACATACAACATATGACTGATACTATCCAAATGTCAAAAATGTGCTTGTAGGTCCTACTCAAATTGCAGACAATGTTCAAATGTGCAGACATATTGTGTACCCCTTCCCCACCCCCAAATAAAGCAGGTATTTGTTGGTAAATATTAACAGTCTAAATTCTTGGCGCACTTGAATACAATGGAGATCCAATCTATTGGAGAGTTAGCGTAGTAATTGTATTAATTATTGTCCAATGTATGGTAGAAGCACACTTCCTGCTGGGAGGCCGGACCTCCTCTGACTTGATTTCAGTAATGTGCCTTGCTTCATTTGGAACACTTGTACTGTAGCAAGGTGGGGGCACACTCAGATTTTATAGTGTGTTAATCTTTGCTGGTTCACATTTGGGAAGGAGGTCAGGCAGGCAGGATGAGTGAAACCAAAATGTGATTGCTGCATTAAGACTATGCTATGTTAGCTTTTGGTTTGCTTGTCCACCATGAATAAGTAGTTGACATCTTTGTCATCCGTAATTTCTTGATTCCGCTTTTTTTTTTTTGCTTGGTCTGCCTTACAAACTCTAATCTGTTTGCTTTCCTCATTCTAGCCTGTCCAGATCTTTGTAGCTCTAATATGTATCCTCTTGGCTACTTTTTCGCCTCATCTCTTCTAACCTGCCGGCATTTTGTCTCTGTCTTGTCTCTACCTCCTTTTTGCAGTCACATACCGGCCAATGCTGGGTGGACTGGCATGAGCGGCATCAGTAACGGTGGGGTTATGGAGCCCACACAGGGATTGAATGGGAGTATGCTCGCCAGCCAGCCTGGTATGGGAGCAACAGGATACCCCACACACTGATAAGGGGAAAGGGCAGGAGATATGTCAACCGTCTGCCTTTTTTGGCTTTAACATGCTCAGTGAGGCTGTGCGACACCACCACCTCTTTTGGTAGGACTAAGACTTTTACTGGGGTGTGGATCTCATTGTGAGGATTGACTTCTGGTGAGGAGTTTGTTAACAGAGTTCTTTTTGGGGGGGTTGAGGTCACGAGATCCAGGGTGGAGCAATCTGACCCACACAGGTATTTAAACCCTCTGTTGGAGCCGAAACCGGCTGAGATCCTGGACCTGTGCCATTTTTAAGTTATCTGTAAATGACGAAACTGTAAAGACGAAACTTACTTTCTGGTTTTTGCAAAAAGGCTTCCATCGTAGTCCCTCAGAATCACTGAGGAGTGTCCTTATTTAGTTATTATTTCTGAAGAACTGTCACGGTCTGATTTTTGCTAAGTTATGAACCAGGGTTCTTAGGGGAAAGAGAATCTCATTTGTACAAAAATTTAAATATTGCAGGGATTGATTGCCACTGCTGCTTCTCTGTAAAGGCAGGTTTAATATTGCACAGTTCACATCCTCGCTTGTTCTTGACACCCCCCCCCCCCCCCCCCCCCCCCCCCTTACTCTTTGGACAGCCTCAAACCTTTTAACCACATGTAAATAAGTCTCCATTTGATACCACGCAAGTACAAATGCTCCTGTTTACTGCGGGTGCTTTCATTTTTGTTTCAACAACTCTACAGTTAACGATGTGGGTCGCAGAGTGGCACTGCCAAATGTGACACTGGCACAGTGTGCCGTGATACTTCAATGCAGGGACAAAGACAGCATTGCCATGCAGTGCACACTTAAACATTTGACACAATCCTCATGTAAAGAAATATTTGTCACCTGTTTTCCCCTCTACTTAATTCAAGATCTGTTGGGATGCCAGTTTTTTTGTATAAACGTTTTTGAGTGTGTCATTCAACCTTTACACCTGCTCTGTTTGCCAGAGAAACATGGAGGCCTACGTTACTGTTGCCTTATTAAAGCTGGTTTGTTTTAGCTAATAAAGAAACGCTTCAATTCGGCAGTGCCTACACTTGTTTTCAGATCCTTTTGTTTAGAAAGGTGTTAGCCCTGAGAGCGGACGACTCTGCTACTGTAAACAATGTTTTCTTGCTTTTGTCTTATTAAAATGGCCATGAACACAAATTCCAATGTATTATTTATTAAAAGTGTCCGAACACAAACCTGAACTGGCTTAACATAAATTTGAGTCAAATATTAATCAAGCCAAATGGCATTCGTATTCATCTCAACTTGAAAGCCAGAGTTTATTCGCACATTTTAATTTGACAATTACTTGGTGTCATTCAACGTGAGTTTCTAAAATAAAATGTAATATTCATTGTTGCCAGCAGATGGCCCCTTCAGCACACTACCCAAACGTAAACTGCTGCACTGGGCTTTGGAGATTGTTTTTTTTTTTTTTGTCCCACAAGTCAACGCCTAAAAGACTAATATGAAGCCTCTACACACCATATATCCAAGTTGATAAATTTGTGTCATCTCGGGCAATCAACTGTTTGACTATATCCACTCACAGAACAGAACAGCGTTTTTCTGTCTGGACAGTCTGAATGGTCTTGATAAAAACCATATCTGTATCGGCATTGTAGTCTGACAGGTTGATAAATGGTTTGTCTCTTGATAGTTTCTTAGCCAGAACAGGGTCGGTCCAAGCTTCGCTGAATCCGTCAGAGAATGAGAGATGAGCAGATTATTTTAGGAATCAATTAAAGTGTTGAGGCTGGCTGTCTTTGTCATCTTTTGTCTCTCTTTTTTTCCCCCACAAACATGACATACTGCACACACACACGCAACCCGAGCGAACGCGTTCTCATGAACAATAATATGAATTTGAACAATCCAACTGTAGCACGTTTGTACAGCAAAAGAGAAAACTCAAAAATATTTACGTACTATGATGTAATATCTTCTTTGATGTTTCTCAAGCAAGAAAGAGTAAGTTTCCTTACTATTCTTATGATAAAGTGATTATCAGTAGTATTTAGCTTCATCATGTGATTTTGAAGCATGATTACTGTAGTGTCTCAAAACATACTTCTCAAGCCTATGACTAACTTCAGGAAGCAAGAGAGAAACGATCCGCCATTGGTTTCAGTGGACAGCAGCTCAGAGCCTACAAAACTTGGGTAAATACGTCAACAAGCGTCTGCGCTGGATGGGGCCACATATTCAGTGTTTGACGTGTCGTTGTGACTCCCTGCCAACAAGTAATCCACGCTGTGATGCAAGGAGACTAATTTCACCAAAGGAAAGATGCATACTTTTTTTTGGGGGGGGGGGCATTCTTTATCATTTCAAAATTTAAATGCACTCTTATCTGTCAAACAGAAAACTGGCAAGGGCAGCATCACTTTCCCGACCATGGATTTTTTTCCCCTTGGCTCTCCATCTTGTGGCGCCAAGGTAAATTCTTGCTGTATCACAACGTCTTCACTCAAGGCGTTTTCTTTCGTGTGTGGTAGGTGACTTCAAATGAGTGGAATACTTGTGATCATCCATTTAGAGAGATTGAAGTCACAAATGATTGTTGTGATATTTTCTGATTGCTCCCAGCAGAACTCTCCTTTTTCTTCTTTATTCATGATTGTTTCAAAAAGAAAAAGGTCTATATTACCATTTTGTTATTTACTAGATTTCAATTTACAAGCCACTTTTTCCTTGAAGTCCACCTCCACATTCAGCTGTGAAACTCCATTGCTGAAGGTCCGGTGCTGTGTATTTTTCAAAGTACATCCATTGTCCGAACTGCATATCCTCACAAAGGTTGCTTGTGGACATGCTGGAAGTCCAATTTGAACATTTTAACTCGAAGGCTTCTTCTAGTGGGACCCACCGACAACTAGTGATCAACCGACAACGGCTTGCCCCATAGCGGCCGTTTGACTTGCAACGAACACAGAGCAGAGATTCAAACCTCAGATCATGTGGAATACGCAAAAATACTGTGCCACTTAAGGCTGTGCCACCTCAAACTGTAAAATGCGATAAAGGCTCAACAAAAGGCTCTACCCAGTGTTTTGCGTTCATTTTTGAGACAAGGCACATACAGAGATCTAAAGTGCAGTATTTTACAGAATAAATACTGAGAAAATGAGCTCTCAAATGTGCTCATAGTC
>NC_142369.1:30725000-30772500 GCF_059441005.1 Hippichthys cyanospilos | reverse complement strand
AGCATACCCACAGTGGTCAAATAATAATGTATGTGAAACAAAAGAAAAGGTGAAACAAACAAAAACGATATGACAATGACCCCAGGGGTGTCCAAACCCGGTCCTCGGACGCCAGCGTCCTGCATGTTTTACCGGTTTCTTTTCCTGACACACCTGATTTAAAGGATCAGCTAATCAGCAAGCTCAGAAGCCTGATAACGATCCTGATCAGTTGAATCAGGTGTCTTGGGGAATAAAGCTGGAAAACAAGCAGAACACCGGAGCGAGTTTGGACACCCTTGCATTACCCGAACCTCAACCAAAATCCTATGCAAAACTATACTCCAAAAGCAAGTCTTGACCCTCAAAAAATGGGTCTGAACTTGTGGGATCCACCAGAGTCACCGAAGTCTCAAAGGGCTTTTTTTTTTAACTTAAACCCGTGTCTGCATGCATATACACGGATGTGACATAGCAAGTATGTTTGACACCAAAAGGCATGGATGAACTGCGCATGACAAAGGATGATCGACAGATTGACGTGGCTACGATTATTCATAACACCCCATTATGTATGTGTTGTAATATTTTTTATGCTCAAAAACTGTGAAACAGCAATATTGTGAAAAGTGAACTTTCCTTTTTTTGTGACTGATGTTTTTTTTTTCCTTTTTTCCCCATGAACAGTAATAAATACCTGGGGAAGGAGTTTTAAATCTGTTGCTGGTCTCGTTCTCCCCCTCCTCACAAGTCCGCGGAAAAAAATCCCTCTTACTCAAGTACTCTTCGAGTTTATGAAGTCCCGTGGTTGATGACAGATCAACAAAACTGTCAAGAAAGTCCCAGTACTCCGCCCAGGGATGACCCATCTCGTGAGCCAAATCTCTGTAGGAAATATATGCAGAAAAAAATCACTGTGACTGTGTTTACAAATGACTAGATCTTTGTTAGTATGGTAAAGTAAACAAGTGTGCCAAGGACAAGAGTAGATTTGTTTTAATTCTATTCCAGATCCATTGAACCAAATGTGCAAACAACAACTCATTCATAACTTTTTTTTTTCAAAGAAGTCTAATGTAAAGGTAAAAACAAACAAACAAAAAAGATTAGCCAGAACATGAACAAATGAAAAGATTAACAGTACTACGAAGCAACTTTTATTATTAGAATTATTGTTATTGATGCTGTTGCCTTGCCTGCCAACATGCTCTGCACCACGGTCAGGATCCGACTTAAGGATGCTGTGGAAATGCTCTGCTCGATTCCTTGGTGGCGTCTTCCAGAAACGGCGAAAATCATTTGCCTAAAAGGGTTGATTACAGTTACTGGTCAAACTAACACACCAATGGTCCAAATGTTATCAATATGTCATTTGATCCTTTCACCCAAACAAACTAGTTGAATGCAGATAAAACGTGAGTGAAGCTTTTACTTTAGAGGGGCTTAGCGGCCCAACAAAAGCCGTGACAGTCATCAGTGGATCCAGGGGGCTTTTTGTGTGTCGTTGGATCAGCGAAAGACTTTCCGAGGCTTCGGGCGACCACGAAGCGCCAATGATGGGCTGAGAAGTGTTGTCGGCTGGCCTGAGCAAGGGGATGTAGCAGCGGTCTGCGAGAAACCAGAAAGATGGCGTCACGCAGAAGAACACTCTCAAAGATCCTCTTCTGTCATTTTCAGGGTTTTGAGAGAGATGAACAGAGTCAAAGCTGTAAAAGTGTCTACGAAATCGCCTCAACAAATTACGTAATATTTTCGTATAACAGTACTGCAAAATAATTTGCGCAAAGGTGATTTGCACTTCAAAATGTTAAATTGCTCTTCATGAATCAGGCTTCTCAAAAATGCCTGGCGGTAAACACGGGCATTGTTATAAAAGTAGTTGACATTTTATTTTGTTCTTACCCTCTAGATGTTCACTTATTTTCTGTCTCACTTCTTGCGTTGTATTCTTCCTGCTACAAATAATCTAAGAAAAGGGGCAAAGAGTCAATCGATAACATAGACAGCTGTCACAATACATCTGTTGCTGGATTAGCTGGAGAAAGAATGCGCATATGCTTATCTAAATTTAGTCCACAATGTGTGGTTTGGGATTGCGGCCAAAAGACTTGGAAAGCTATTTTAAGGTCACAATTTTACATCAAGTGATACCTGAGGGTGCCTCACAATTCACTTGCTTCAGTTTCAAGCATGTATGTAGAATGCGTAAACTTAGTAGATTCTGTGATCAATTGCAGAGCATCTGGAATGCATTTGCAGGGCTTTGCCTTTTTCAATTTTGTAACGTCAATTAAAGCCTTATTCTAAAATTTAACGCGGCCATTTTGATGATGACAATACATTTTTATGGCTTCAAGTGTATTTTACTTTAACGCCGCAAGATTGGCACACTTTGGCAGGTTTTCACTCAATTCTCAAGCTCTATCAGGGGTGAGCATCAGTGCACAGCCATTTTCAGATTTCTTCAGAGATGTTCACTAGAATTCAATGCTGGACTGCTCAAGGACATTCACAAAATTGTGTCGAGAGTTAGTGGCATTCTGAAAGATGAGCCAGCATCTTACTGACAGGACAAAAACATGCCGATTAAGACATTTTTAGACTTTTTAAAGATCTGCAGGAAATACACAGGGACCCCTGTATTTCTCCTTATTCTGGCGGCTTGTTACTAAAAGCACCTGTGGATTTCAATCTAAATAAACACATACATCACAAGGCTTGTGGTTGTCACTGTTCTTGCAGTTCTTATCTGTGTCAGGGTGCGAGCACAGCACATTGACCACGTCTGGACACCCAAACTTGCAGGCAAAGTGGAGTGGTGTTTCAAAGCCCTGACACGAAAAAAAAAAAGAGCAAAAGACAGTGTGAACACAGATCAGAAGAATGCTTTGATCGAATCGGTTTGTTGATGGAGGGGACCTACCGCCTTATCTGGAGTGTTGAGGTAAAGATCGACAATGTAACGGATGCGTTTCTGCAGCATGTCTTCTTGGTCATCTGGGTACATGAGGCGCATGAATTCTGGGTTTTCTAAAGTATCGAGCAGAAGCTGGGCGATGCCTGCTTGATTTTCCTTGGCTGCCACGTGCATCACGTTGTACCTGCAGCCCTCCTGAACACACATACCAATCAACCAGTCTGAAGAAAGAACGAGTCAAATGCTGAACCTAAAGCAGCATTTGCTGAACCTGACTAAGTAAATGTAAAAGTAAAAGTAATATATGCATAATTGTTTGTCAAATTCCTAGAAAATCACAATGTTCTATCACTTGTAAGCAATTTACTGAACAGGCCTACGAGCTGCTCATGTGATCCTTGGGGGGGATACCTGGTTCCCGCAGGCACGGTATTGGTGACCCCTGCCTTAAAACTACGAAAGTCAAATTGCAGCAAACAAAACGATAACAATTCACACATAGTCTCCAACTGATGCGTTAACCACATGCATCATCACCTTGCCTCCTCACAGATCAATGATTTTCCAAAAGTGGCAATGAATTTACATTGATGTTTACAAAGAGCAAAACTAGCAGCATGGGTCAACAACCTCAAATTGTGTTGCTACTTCATTTCACGTGAACCTCAAAATTCACAGGCATTCCAGAGTTGGCAAAACATTTGGTAGAAATAGGAATGCTTCCTATGTTCACCTGCACAATGGTGGGGTTATCCCCTGAGCCAATGAGATAGCGTGGGTTGCTCCAGACCATCTCAAGAAAGGCCATCTCATCTCCCTTCTCCACTGCTTTTCTCAGCTTGGCTGTCAGATCTTGGGTGCGTGGGCTCTTAAAACTATTGGCCCGCTCCCTGTTAATGGTATCCACCTCCATGATGTCTAGTGTGAGAAAGAGAACAGTGAAGTGTCAGCACTCCTCTAAAAATTATACAAAAAAAATACCATGTGAAAACAATTAATGTTTTTTCATGTGAACTCACTGACAACAAAGCAGAAACAGAAAGGTTATTTGGAATTTTCATACAACATAGCAAAGCGGGCAATGACAACGGTTAAGAAAAAAAAAAAGCGCTGAAACTTATGATTTACACTTTGATTTGTACTTCTAGAAAACATTCTGCAAAATACTGTTTTACATACTGTACCTTTGCTGAAGATTTGACCTGGTTTAACAGGGGAGACACATGCCAGAGATTTGTTGGGAGAGGGGAAATAGTCACAAATCCCCTTGGCAAACTTCTCAGCATCCTCACGGTTGGAAAAGGCTTTAAAACGAGCTCCCTTCATCCCCTTTACAGCTTGAAGGGCATCTTTCTTATCTGTATATACATGTGCTCTTTCTATAGACAAAGAATATTCAGCGTAAGTACTTGTAACACATGTAAAATTATTGTCCTCATTGCATTTCTGTGTACCTGTATTTGAACTGTTTTTCCAGACAGATAACTAAAAGATAATATTTGAGTTTTAAGACAAGAGAAACTTTGACCAAGACATGATAAGAGAGAGGTTTAGCAGCCCAATAATAATGCTTAAAGGGAAAGCATATCAATGCTAGGAAGCACATATTGGTAACTCAGACATGTGTGGAGTTGCACCATGAACTACAGAAGTGGGACAATGATGATGACAATGATTAGCTTCAAACAGGACTGGTAGTATAGTGAAGAGTTGTCAATCCAGCCACATATCCTTCTATTTACTGCAGCTTATTTGAGGTTGGGCAGCAGCTTTAGAAGGGAAGCCCAGAGTTCTCTCTCCCAAGGCAATTTGTTCAGTTCCTCAGGGGGGATCCACGGGCATTCACAGGCATAGTTTCTCCAATGAGTCCTGGGTCATCTCTGGGACCACCTCACCAGAGGACGTCAAGAAAGCACTCTTAACAGATGCCCGAGTAACTTCATCTTGCTCCTCTCAATGTGGAGGAGCAGTGGCTCAAAGATTCTCACCCTATCTCAAGGGAAAAGCCCAGAAACTGCACGGCGGATAGTCATTTCGGCTGTTTGTATTTGGGTTATCGTTCTTTCAGTCACAACCTGCGGATCATGAATATAAGTGAGGGCAACAATGTAAAATTGGCCAATAAGTCAAGAGCTTCACCATTCGGCTCAGATCTTTCTCTTACCACGAAAGACTAATAGAGTCCGCATCACAGCACACGCTGCACTGACCTGCCTGTCCTTCTCCTGCTCACATGTGTTACAGACCCCCAAGATACTTGAACTCCTCCACTTGGGGCAGGAGCTCATCCTCCACCCGAACAGGGCACTCCACACTTTTCCGACAGACGAAATGGTCTCAGATTTGGAGGATCTCATTTTGATCTGTTTATCTGTGTTATCTGTGAATGGGTCAAACTCTGACATAGCTGGTACGGGGACCAAACAGCCCATAAAACGGGGTTCAGTACCCAATACTCCTGAAGCAGCCCGCACAGAACATCTTGAAGGACACGACCGAAGGACTTCGCCAAATCCACTAAACACATATAGAATCCTGTGCACCTGCGAAGACTCTGTCGAAGGTCTAGAGTTGTTCCACTGATCAATGCTAAGACGAAAACCACACTGGTGCTCCTGAATCTGAGTTTTAACCACCCAATGGACCCTCCTCTCCAGCATGTCTGACTAGACCTTAGGGGGTTCTGCCAGAGTATTTTATGGCAGGCAAGTGTTTGAACATTATATTATTATATATTAACATATTGAGTATGTTGGACTTTAGATGTACTGTAGTAGTCACAGCCAGATTTGAAGCGGTTTTGATAGTATCAGCCCACTATATGTGGCAATGTTATTAAAGATGAAGATAGAAATACAACAAATAAATTCAGTCCCAAAACTGTGTGAGGTGCTTAGTATGACAATGTCTAAATGTCTAAACAGAACTTTTTGCTCTTGCACACCAGCTCAGACTCGTTCCCCGCCATGATAATATTGATGATATTCCATATCCCAGGAGCTAGCATCTGTAACAGAGGATCAATCCGTCAAGGCCCCCTCCCTAAGTCGCCGCCCAGCCCTTTACACACACACGAACAAGGGCGGTGCGCCCATAGGAAAGGGGACCCACGTTGTCTTTTCGGGTTGTGCCCGGCCAGGGCCTGGTCTGTGTCCGGGAAAAGGAAAAATAAACCCAATCTTCACCATGGATCTGTTGCCGTGAGCCTTCCAGAGCCATAAAGCCCCAGACAACTTAACTCTTGGGATCACTGAGAGACACAAAACCCTTCACCACGATATGGTGACGGCTCACGAAGAGTAGCGTGTACCCACGTCTTTTAAAAATACAAAACACATGTGTTAATACTCCTAAAACAAAATAATGCTTCCTTACCATTTCGAGACAAAATGTCCTCCAACAAGGGACATACGCCATAATAAAAAGCCGGGGTTACTTGTGCTGCTTTCGAAGGAGTTTTCATTTTGGACTGAGCGTTAGAGATCTCCTCTTCCTCTGGTGGATTGAGGCCCACACCATAACCAAAGTCCAGCTCCTCATTTGGGCCACCGCTTGCAGTTGAGTTGGCCCACGATGAAGGTTTGACATGGTCAGCTGCTGAAGCCACGCCATCTACATCTCTTGCAGAGGAATCGTTGTCCGTTTCAGTGGTATTACTCTCCCTCCCGGCAAGCATCCGCGCCAACTTCTTTTCAAAGATAGATCTGGTGGTGGCTGTGATGGCGACGCACTTCAAGTCTGCCCGGGCAAATTCCTCACGGAGTTCATCAGCAGTGAGGCCCTTTAGCCTGGTCAATACAGCTTCCATTCTTCAGCTTCCTGGAAAACATCAGAAGACAACTTAGCTGAAGACAAGCAACGACTAATGATAGCAATGATTTTGTCTTGATTCATAATGTCATTGAATAAACTGTTCCAGATGACAGTGGGAAAGTACACACAAAATGTTCATCAAATATGAATATCAATCCATTAAAATCAGTTGAGAGCTTGCTAACAAATACAGGGCCGTGAAATCAAACCTATTTAATTCCCTAAGAGTTGATAACTGGATTACGACTTTCTCACTTTCACTTGTGCAACATGCGCATTCATACTTGCAATGCATCTTTTGACATCAACACTACAGAAGGTGTAATCATAGTTCTATTTGGTAACTGACGACAGCGTCTGGGAATTTGGGCAAGTGTTATTGATCTCCTAGCATATACAATAAATTACTCCCACAGCAAATAACATTCTATTATCCATAACAAGTACACGTTATTACACATATCAACAGGAAGAATATTCAACTTTTTGATGTTTGGTGATAAAAGTAATAGCAGTGTGATGCATTACATTTCAGATACAGTAATATTAGAATACAACTAATTACTTTGAAATGACAGTAATAAGTAATAAATAACACATTACAGTTTTGCAGTAACTTGCCCAACACTGATCTCTTCTTTTTCAACAACGTTCGGGCTTGCCACCATGCTGTGCACTGCCAAATCTGTCACACAGTGCTTAACTGCTTTTCCTTGATTAGTATCGCTCCTTGACTAAGACACTTGAAACCCTGTTGATATATTCAACTGACCATCAATCAAAAAATATAATCGCATACACGTAGAGCTAGCCTGTGCTAGCTAGTTTGCTATCATATCATGAAGGTTGGACAGCCGGCCACCGAGCATGGCTAGCATGGCAGAATCGGCTCTGATGAAATCCTGCACAAAACGCTTGGGCAATAAGGGGTAAAGCAGTTTGGGCAAACGCTATCAATATGTGCATTCTATAATATGATATACAAATACATATTTGTGCAAACATACAGATAGATTAGTCGATTCATCGCATGCTGTCACACCCAACTGTCATTTGAGGTGGGTTCTCAGGCTGCAACGTACAAATTCGATACGTCTTCGGAGTGATGATGCCGATAAAAACCAAAAGTGCTACTGAAGACATCTTGTAACAAATGAGCACTCATACTCACAGAACAACACGTTTTGTATTTTACGATGAGCTTTGAGAGGTCCTCGTTTTGTACAGATAAGTGGCGGACAGACACAAAGCTGAGGACCGTCTGATAGTCTCGTCTCATTGTTTACAACATTTTCTGCGCATGCTCCGTTTCAAGAGCGTGAACGTTACGTTCCCCGTCTGTGGGATTTTTAAATATTTAGGAAGGACCACTCACCGCAATATATAGTAAAACGCCATTTCCAGTGATTTACTACCGCACACAAATTTACAAGACTATCCTATTTTGTTGTTGTTGTGTGTGGGGTTTATAACAGCTACTCTTACTTGGCACTTAGTCTAGTGAAGTCTATTTTCCCTTTCACTTCTATGTTAACATCATTATTTTAGTTAAACATTTCTGAAACACGAATACACTGACATTGATTTTAACGCAACTGATAAGTATACTGTATATGCCCCCGGCTTTTAATGGGACTCCGGCGAAAATTTGTTGACAACAACGTTAAACGCTGAAAAGCAACATCAACAGCGGTCGTCAGGTGTCGTCAGCGGTGCATATCAATCAATGCACTGCAGGTGGTTGTTCCGTGAAGTAGACCGAAGGGACATAAGACAGAAATAAGTTTAACTTTTGAATTCATTCTGTTGCGTTCGTGCTAACATTAGCGCTTTGCAAAATGGAATTCCATCGCCCAGATCTATCGGCTTGATTTTTATGGTGTATTGTTTTTGTTCAATGTTAAAAAGAAACGGACATGTTATTAACCGCTACAAAAACACATATTTTGATACATGCCCACCTCCTTTCTCCTCTCCTCAGCTACCAGATGGTTTCAAACAGACAAGAGGACCCACAGAGTCGCCCAATATAATGCCTGACAAAATACTGATGTTGACGTTTCTATTTAGAATTTACCCCAAATTTCTATTGGGCACCAATTAACATGTTTCAAGTATATTTGATTTTGTCTCGAGATGACCCCGTCCCAGTAAATGAATAAATAAAAATAAATTCTTCAATTTTAATAATGTTTGAAAAACATGACTGGAAAGTTTGAAAGATTCAGAACAGTATATTTAGTTGTTGAATTTTAAGACATTCCCTTTAAAACACACAAGCATACTGTAATTCAGAGATCATTCAGATTAAATTATATGTACCCATCAACTACATTAAAAATCTCCCTTATTGACGGTACCACGCAAACTGCAAAATTGTGTTAGTATTACGAACAGCATATGCCTAGAAACCTTTTTGTAACGTGTATTTTCTTTGCAATATTAAACAGACTCATTTACAATCATAAAAAAGAAAAAAATATATACTATATATATTATCGCCTGAAAGCAAATCACTTAACGCATTAGTCATACAACAAGCGTAGTATATGACACTGTAGACACCTTTTATGTTAAATAATGAAGAAAAAACAAACAAACATGGAGACACACCTGCATTAAACGGTGACCATTTTGCGACATGCCACTTGCTTTTAGTTACTGCTTCACCAACGGACATGTCGATGAAAAGTGGCCGGCATACTAGAAGCGTTTGCACATACCCTCAGCAAAATAGTATATGCATTTAACCAGAGTCCATGACAGTCTAGTAACAATTACTTAAGGCTTCATCTCCCATATACAAACAACAGCCCATGCTTAACAAGACACCCCTTACATAATTGAGACTTGTGTTGATGTAAGTTTGAGAACGTTTACAATAATGACAAGGCAAAAAAAAAAAATAATTCTAATTTAAAATTAGTGCATAAGACCTTATGACAAGGGGCAATGATTTTTCCACCACCAGCTGCTTCCCTGCCAAAGGAGTAACCCTGTTAGTTAAATACTGAATGACATCAGCCAAGTACAGGCACAGACAAAAGGAAGAGCAGGTCTTAGCCATTGTGGCTTACTCAAATCTCTTTACATACTGTCAGTTAATCATCAGAACTGATTCAAAATGATGAGAAGCTTTCTTAAAACCTAAAGAGCTGATAAAACATGTACCTGGACAAATTAAAATATCAGGGTTTGTTTTGGTGTGGTTGCAAATCTGTATTTCTTTGACTTTAATAAATAAGTATCACTAGGGCATAACAATATAAACAAAGGTTTTTAAAAAGTAAATAAAGCTATAGAGTATGTATTACTTTGCAAACACACTCCAGTGATGATTGGAGGAAATAAACATGGAATAAATGACTAACAAATTTGTGGATAAAACTCCACTGTCATCACAGCCTAACAAAAGTTTGCTTTTATGACTGCTGCTTTTCCGCTTCGTTGTTTTCTGCCACTGCGTTGCTCAGCTGCATCGATGTATTAGAGATGTTGTTTTGCAGTCCTAGTTGAGCCAGTCCTCCTTCCGTGTTTGGGAACGAGCTCATCGACTCATGCACTGTAACCGTGTGCTCCTCCATTTGCTTTTGGAGGCTGTCCATCTCCTCTCTGTCAAAAATTAGGGGGCAAAATGTCACAAAGCAAACTACCCCTGGAATGTGTTTTACATTACGTGCAAAATGCAGATTAAAAAAAAAAAAAAGTGTACTCAATCAGTGGTTCGCAAACTCGGGTCTGCAAAAAGTATTTGCAAAAAATTGTAATGTGGTATCATTAAAAAAAAAAAAAAAAAAAAAAAAGACATACATGTACCACAAACCAATTATCTCTTTACATTAGGGCCTATTAAAATCCCATAGGATTCTGATTTACAACCTCAGCGCATCGTGAAGTCACAAAACTGCTTGCTTTAGAACCACCGTGCTACACTGTTGGATCCCATTTTGTTTTTGTCTTGGACAAGAATTGTCCCTAAGTACATGTGATGTCAAAATTCTAACACTGTTGATTAGTATTGGCATAATTAATTAATAGACCATTGAATATGCCTATGTAACTGGCTAAAATCATGAATGTGTCTTGTTTAGCGTGGTAATAACACAGATATTATAGCTCTCTAGTTTAATGACAACCTTGTCAATAAAAAAAAGGATTTACTATTGGAAATGAAACGTGAAGACAAACTCTACAAGCAAGTCATGAAAGTCTTTCAGAGGAAAAAAGAATGGATTTTGTACTGAAATAACCTCGGGACCAAAACAACAAACAAAGTTTGATTATTCAAACATCTGTTTTAAAGTTGTCTTGCGAGTGAAAACCTCAACCCTTCGGGGCAAGGCTCCTATACGTACGATGAAACTGGTTCTGAGTATTTAATAAGTTGACAAGTTCAAAAACAATATATAAAATAGATGCACACTAATGCTTGTCAAGTTTAACTGGGATAAGAATTAGGGGTCCGTGGACCAAAGGATTTTGAGAACCCCAGGATGAGAGCACAACAAAGTATCTTACCTGAGCTGCCGCAAACAGTTGTGCAAGTTGTTGAGCGGCTCCTTGTTGACCGACGTTGATGGTTTTAGTAACTCGTCAAGTAGTGAGGCAGGAACTGGGCAGTCTGGGATCTTTACTGGTGTCACTGGGTTGGATGTGGTCCCGTCACTCTTCAACTCCATCCGTTGCTATTGCAACAATATCATAATTGCGGAGCTTTGTTTTTGCTTTTCAAAATAAATGAATACATGTGCCCTGCTGGCCAACAACTGGGTGCCAATGTGACATTAACAATATTTCTCCATTGTACATTATTGTGTTGAGTACTGGTTAGTCAAGTAGATTGATATCACCGGTTTTGAGAATGTGATTATTCTTTGTATCACAAAAAAGCAGTAGCATAAATAACTATATATAGCTAATTTAATATGCCAAACTAATATTTATACTTCAATTTATTCCATTCCAATCACATTGAAACCCAGTAACTCGAAGTCGAGCAAAATGCTGCATCACCTTCCTTAGACGGTTCTGTTTGAGGTCCTGTTTGAGTTGCTGGTTTTGTAGCAGAACAGTCTTCATGCTGTTCTTCAGCTCACCCAATTTAGCTTGGAGCATAAACTTGTCCTTTCTTGTCCCATTCAGCTCCTCCTGGACTGTTTCCAACTCTAGCTTTATGTTCTGTGACAGAGAGGAAAAAATAAATCCACCCATTTGAAGAAAAACATTAATTACTGCTTTGCATATTCATTTCCATGTCAATGTTTATAGTGTTGCCTAAATTCATATTTTTAACTTCAATAATACATGCCTGCAAAGCTGTCTGCAGAGTGTCCAGCTCCCTCAGCTTGCATTCCTCCATCATCTCCAACTGCTGCTTCTGAGACTCAATCTCCCTCTGTCTTTGTTCCACCTCCCATTTCAGGTCCTCAACCTGTCAGTTGTCATTCATTCGAATTTGGGCATCACATTGGTCACAACACAATTGAACCATTTAACGTTTGAATTTTATTAATCGTATCAATCGCAGACAGCAATACTCTTGTTTTTCATTCAAATTAGATTAAATCTTGACAAGCCTAATGGTAGTAATCTTCTCTCCACGGTTCGTAAACAATAATAATAAAAAAAAAAAATCTACACACCTCTTGGTTAGTGAGGGGCTTCTTTGATAGCTCTTCATCCAGTTGTTTCTGGAGAATCTGTAGGTGAGAATGGGCTTCAGCCAACTCCTTTTGGAACACCGAGATCTCCTGAGCATGCTTCTCATCCTGAGATCTGTGGACAATAGTATAGTATAGTATAGTATAGTATAGTATAGTATAGTATAGTATAGTATAGTATAGTAAAACCTGAAAAAGAAAACAACACAAAAACGTACTTTCCACTGTATATATGCTTCCCTTTGAAAATACATCCATCAGTGTTCTTAGTACCAACCGGTATTTAATTGGACATGTGTGGAAATTCATTCATGTCATAAATGAAGGAACATGTCTTACTATAAAAATTATTATTATTTTTTTTTACAATTATGTTTTTGATAAACCTGAAATTTAGAAAAAGTCAATTTTATCAATGGTGCAGTGCTCCTAATAAACAAGTAGACTCCATGTATGTGGTAAGCTGTGTGTAAATCTTTCTGTGAAAAACGTTTTGACGAATTTGATGCCACGTTTTGTGAATCAACTACAGCGGGCCCCCATGTTATGAGATTAATCCGTTCCGCGGTTGGGCTCGTAAGGCGAATTCATCGACGGCGGGCAATCCAAACCTATGTTATATAATTAATGCGTTTAGAACCCCAAGTAGAAACATCCAACTGGACATTCGTTGGCTGAGCATTTTTTTGGGCCAAGAGCCCGTTTTCCACATTTACTGTGTATAGCAAGTTACCCCCCTTATTATACTATTGTGCTTACTGTAGCTTTTGGGCTTCATGTTGCAGAGCTTTGACCAAGTCCTCTTTGGCCTGCAGGTCTTTCTTGATCTCTGATAGTTCCAACATGGCAGCCCTGTAGTGCCTCTTATTGTGGGCTGCTTCAGCCTTAGCTGTTGCCACCTAGAAAGACAGATTAAACAATTAATAATAACAAAGGAAGTCATCAAAGTATAAAGAGGAAAGCTATTATGACTAAGTATCAAATGATTTGTACCTGTTCTTTAAGATCTTTGACTTTGGATTTCTCCTTCTCCAAGGCAAGCTGTAGCGTTTGAACCACCTGCTTCATTTGTTGGTCCTCCTCCTCCTTGCGTTTCAGAACCGCTTGAACCTAAGTCAATACAGGAATTACCAAACAATTAGGAAGATGATCTGTCATGCTTGTTTCATACATATTATATATATATATTATATATATATATATATACACACACACACACACACACACACACACACACACACACACACACACACAGTGGGCCCCCGGGTTACGAACTTAATCCGTTCAGCGGCTACGCTCGTAACTCGAACTGCTCGTATGATGGGCAATCCAAACCCATGTTAATTCGTGAATGCGTGCAACGCGTGCAAAAACCTTAGGTAAAAACATCACGACTTTATACACATATTAAAATTGAGTGACATTATCTACTGTACAGTTAAATTAAATAACATATACAAAGGAAAGAAAAACATTTACAATTGGAACGACGTGACTTGAGCTGGGTGGAGGCGGAGGGGAGCAGAGACCAACGCGCAAAGTCATCACGGCGACACAGATATGCTATTGCTCTTACAATGTCACAGTCACTGTTTCAATCACGGTGTCAGTCATGGAGATGCTAAAACATCATCCTCTTACTTCTTCCTTTACCGCTACTAATAATTTTAGAAGCTATGTCTAACAGATAAAGTTTGCAGTCTTCACAACATTCCTCCCGACCAGCTGTGCCATCAAGCTAGGGTGACCTTAATCGACCAATAGCATATTGGCATGTCCGTGACTGACTGATACTTATTGGCATTTTTTTTTTAAACGGTTGGAATGTATTGCCAATTTATTTAAAAAAAAAAAAAAACACATTTAAACCAATGACAAATCTTTGTCCTGCAATCGGCACATTTAATTTCATGTCAGCTGTTTTCCCTTTAGCTGTACAAACACTACACTAAAATGGTAATATATTTAGACACCGTGACTGAGACAGTGACTGTGACATTGTAAGAGCAATAGCGTTCACGTTACTGCCAGAAGAGTCTACTGCTGATTTTGTTGACGCAACTGCTTAGTTTGTTGACGCAGTTAAGCGAAAATAAAGTTACATACACAATGGCCGGCATGTCGAATTGCTCGTAAGGCGAAAGGTTTGTTCGTAAGTGGGGGACAATACAGCGCACATAACACTCCAATTTAAAAAAGATTTTCATTTCAAGCTTTACCTGCAAGTTGAGCTGTACAAGGTCAGCCTCTCGCTTTGCTAACGCACATTCCAGGATACTAGCATGTTCACGCAGTGTACTGTGGGACTGTGTCAGTCCTGCCAATTTTCCTTTTTCATGTTCCAACTCTAGTGCTAACCTCTTGTTAGCGTCTTCTAGTTTTCGGATCCGCTTCTTGAAACATCGTGACTCCTGAAGCTATTTTTTTTTTTTAGGAAAAAAACAAAACAAAAACAAACATAAGAAAACCCCAGATATAAACCAGTAAAGAAACCAAAGAAAATTCTAAGTGAATTTTGTCAACATGTTAACACAGTCAACATATTTGCCCACCTCATCTTCTAACTCAAGGACCTTCTCCTGGTATTCCTCTAACTCTGTGGAAGTGAGGGTAATGACTTCCTCAAGCTCCTTTTCTAACATCGCCTTGCTTTTTGTCACAACCTGGAGTGCATTCTGAAGGGATTCAATCTTCTCCTGGAAACAGAGAAGAAACAGAACTTATTATTATTTGTATTCAGCAACCGCAATTGCTGACTTTTTTTTTTTTTTTTTTAAACACACAAACTACAAATAACAAATGTTTCAAGTTTCATACCAAAGCAGAATTCTCATAGATCTTGGTTTACATAATCTTTATGATCGTGGACAAACAAATAGATTTACAAAAGTTTGAGAACATATTCACAGCAGTTATTTACTTCATACAAATGCGACATCTACATGTGCACCTCAGTGGAGTTTTCTTTCTTTGGGTAATTTGCACATAGAATTGGGCCTAGTGCCCCTCCCTGTACACCGTGGTGGGACAGAACCAACCAAGTCCCAGCCAATCCTGGTGTTATCCCTCTTTTGCATTAGGACTCAGGGCGTCGAAAGCGCACGCAGAGTTTGATGTTGCGAAATCAAAGGATCCTCACTTATCCACGCATCACACTATGTATCCCTTTTTGAATGATGACTATGCATGAGTTGATCAATAAATTTAAAAACATGTTGTTAATTATTGTATGACAAAATAATTCAGGAGGATTGTCAAGTTGTTGTCAAATGCAGACCGCCCAAACTTAGCTTATCCATCCATATCCCCAGCCATCTAAAAGGCAGGCAGTAGAGCGGGTCGACCAGTAACTGAAGCGGCGGTCGTTCGAATCCCGTTCTGTCAGAGTCACGTGTTGTGACAAGGCGCTTCACCCTGGTTGGAGGGTCTTGCGCAATATGGCAGCCTTTGTCAGTTTCCTCCAGGGCAGCTGTAGCTACACAATATAGTATAAAATTCACTGGTGTGTGTAAGTGTGTTTGGTAAATGAGTTGTCAGTGTAAGCGCTTAGAGTACTTGAGGATTTTAGAAAAGCACTATTTAAGTGCAATCTCCATTTACCATTTAGACTAGACCTGCGCTGATACCAGATTCAAGTGGTGCATGTGAACCAAATTAAGGCATCTTGTGTTAAAAAAAAAAAAAAAAAAGTCCAATTTGAAAGTTCCCAAGGATGCTATCCCACTGTACGGTTTGCCATTTACCCGAGTGAGGAGGCGCTTTTGCATGTTTTGCCAAATGCTGAAATAAATTATTTCGAATGATCCTGCCAGCCGTACTAAGTGCTTTTTGAGAAGTGTCTTTTGCTATTAATTGGTAAGGCTTTATGGATCTCCTCCCTCTCAATTGCATGATGTGTAATACTGTAAAAAAATTCAAAAAGTACAGTAGCACAGTCCAGTAAAAATAAAATACTTCAATTTATGTTCAGCTCTGTCAGGCATATTATACCTGCATGATGTGGTTGTTTCCACCATCAGACACCTGAGCTTTGAGCTTAACCAGCTCGGCCTCAGTTGTCTCTTTGTCAGTCAGAGCCTCTTGCAGCCTCCTACTCAGGATGCTCACAGCGTTCTCGTACGCCTTGTGTTTGGCCTTCATCTCCTTCTGAGCGCTGGTCAAATCTGTCCCCAGCCGCTTCATTCGCATTTTTTGCTCTGAGATGGCCCTGTTTCAAACAAATAAATGCATTAAATCAAAAAGTTGCAATTACCATAACTCAATGTATACAACTTTGCAACATGTCAGTTGCAAAGTGAAGTGCACATCCTTGATGGTCTTTGTGATGTCGCAAGTCAGGCAAATTCACCTTCTGATAAAGAGACTTTCATTCAACACAGATACAATGCATACAAAAAGAGTGTGTAACAGGACACAGCTACACTTCTTGTGCAGGAAAAAAAAATATTTAATTAATTTAGAAATAAAAAGAGATTTTTTATCATGGTCTAAAGCAACTAGACAGAAATTATTCAAATGCCACTTTGTTTATGAAGAACATGACTCACTTTTGGGCTTCTGTTTCCATTTTCTCCACCTGTTTCCTAAGATTTTCATTCTCTTCTGTCACAGCCGCCAGCTGACTCTGATCAAACTGCAAGGACTGTGAAGGGAAACAGCACATTAAAAAAAATAATACAATCAGTGGCCCGCACTGAAGAGAGATTGCAACACTTCTAGTGACCTGGATCTGTGTTTCGAGCTGGTCTCGCTCTTTCTGAATGTCTTGCAGATGCCTTTCCATGTTGTTCATCTGCTCTTGGACTCTGAGAACTTCTTTCTGTAGCCGAGCCTGCTCCAAATCAGCCTTTTGCTTTTCACCTTGAACGTCCAAAAGCTCTTGTTTTAGGTCCCTCATCTCAGTCAGAAGACGTTTTTTAGTAGACTTGAGCTCACTAATCAATTGGTCTTTGGAGTTAGCATCCCGACGGTAGGCTTCCACCATCACCTGTGAAGGGGAATGTAAGATCGTTCATGTGTTTTTGCTCATATTTGCAGGGGATACATCAGTCAAGTTAGCTCAAGGTAAGCTAGCAGAGACCACACAGGCTGGATAATTGAGGCCTTCAAATTTCTGTCAGCCGCTCCTTGAATCACAATGAGGAGTACTTATCATTTCTCATTTTGTCCATTCTAGCTGACAGACATCCAGCACCACAATACATCTTCCCATGTAAACATCAGCACTGGCAAGAGATTCTTACAATAACGTTTTGTAAAATTAAATGCTCTACTTTTTTCAACTGTTTCAATCAACTTAACTGACACGCTCCATTTTTTGAAGCAAAATAAAATGTCTGGCTCAATTTGGCCCACTATTTACAATATTGCCAAGGTTTTTTCTGGTTGTCATGATTAAAAACGGTGAAGCGTTTTCCATGAAAAAAAGTCAAAAAGTTTGTTTTTTTCCTCTCTCACAGAGTTGACAATATGTTCATCCAGCATTTTGGTAACGAGGACAGATTTGTTACCTTTTGTTGTTGGAACTGCTCCTTCACCTTTTGAACTTGTTTCTTCAAGGAACCATTTTCTTGCTGTAGTTTTTCAATCTATAACAAAACAAATGCCTATGTATTATATCACTTCAAAAACAAACACATGAATATTTAAAACAATTCAGCAAAACTAAAACAAAAGTTACGGCCCCAAAAATATTTCAGTTAAAAAACTCAAGTATAAAGTTAAAAATGTCACTATTCGACTTAATGTTGCTGTACTCTAAAGTACAGATCTAAGTCATACCTGATTGGTTTTGACCTGGACTTCTTGTTTGAGATGATCCAAAACATCTGAGGCCACCAAAACATCTTCTCCAAGCCGTTCAGCATTTTCATCAAGTTGACTTTTGTCGGCTCGGGCCGTCTGCAATGCTACCTCCAAAACAATCTTCTCATTCTGGAGGTACTGGATGCTATCGTCTTTGCTATTGCTCTCCGCCTGCAGCTCAGCAAGCTGGGCTTCCAGTTCAAGGTATCGAGCCTCGAGCTGGTTGATTGACTGCTCTTTGGTATGCAAGTTCTCCTGAGTGGTGGTAAGCTGACGCATGAGCTCCAGATGTTCTTTTTGAAGAGACTGGAGCTGTATGTCCTTCTGAGAAAGGTTCAACTTCATCTAATGAATACAAATCAAGGTAAAACCGAATTGGTTGGCAAGGTTGGGTAAACAGGAGTCAGTAAAGTTCAAGGTGGGATAAGCAAATCACATTTACAATACAGCTACTAGCACAAGACATATTGAAGAGGTCAACAGATTATATTGGAAGAACGACGTTTAAAAAAAAAGCAGCTACCTGTTCTAGCTCCATTTCCAAGTTACTGGCCGTGTTGGCTAATTTCATTAAATGCTCTCGTTCTTCCTCAAACTCTTCTAGTTTGTGTTGCAGATCATCCTCCACCATAGTCTTGGCATCCTGGATCTGCTTGTAAGCAGCTTCTTGAGTCATCATGTCTGCCTACAACGCAGAGAGTCCATCACATAATGAATTTAATCAAAGCATGATCTGAAAACAACAACCTCCATTGTTAAATAACAGTCATTTTCACCGCTGTAGATTTGTCAGTAATATGCAAATATAGACATGTGGGGCATAATCATAAAAGATTTATGAAAAATCCTAAATTAAATTAATTTGGACTTTGGGGTTTTGACACTTGTGCTAAATCATGCACAGCATGACGTGTTTGTCACGAGTTTTTAGTGCTTTTAAAGTAGCCTATACACCCCTGTTCAAATACCAGATGAGAGCTAGATGAGATAGATTTATTTGTCAGTCTATTACACATAACAAGCGCAACAAAACATATTTGTTGCATCAGCTCTGCGAACCCTAAAGAATAACAATAAGACAGGGGAAAAATCTAAGAAAACACAAAACTTTATCACATACAAATAACAGAGGCTTGTGCTATTACAAATCTAAAACAAACACCACAGGTCCACCCACTGCACAAAATGAGCTTATGCTGTGAAAGAAAAAATGATAAAAAAAGGGAATAGGGTATGTCATTGCAAAACTTTCTGCACCATTAAGGTGACCTATACCTGTATAATTCAAAAGAAAAATGATGTGGAAGAGAGAATATTGAAAAACTACATACAGGACCTTCAGTGTTAGTGCAAAACGAGGCTACAGTCAGTGAAGAAAAGCCTACAAGAACAACTGAACTGTACTTGTGGTAGGTAATCAGAGACGTTTCAATAACAGTAGAAGCAGTTGTGTGCCAACTCCCAGTGAACACATTTGAATGGGATTAGTTCATCCTGAGCAGTCAATATAGTCTATTGTGAGAAGGTATTGCACAACTAAGAAATATTTTTTTTCCCCCTCTGCCGTCCTCACATTTGAATATTTTTTTTAGTTTACAGAGTTTGAATGTGACACGGTGGTAAAATTGTTTGATATATTTTTCCCACATCAAAAAAAAGTTGCCAATTGAACAGGGGTGTGTCAACATAATATCCACTGTACAAAACTTTTCTTATCCTCTAATCGATACAGATATGCTCTGTTGTGTTTCAACATACAGCGCATCCAAAAAAGAAAACCAGGTCTTTATCAACATACTTCAATGCTTTGTAGCTGAACAGCAATACGTTCTTTTTCTTTGATAGATCGGTGTTTGGTCTCGGTCAGTTGGTTGGAGAGGGTAACATTTTCTAGCTTCAGGTGTTCGAGAACACCAGTCTGGGTCATTTTTCCAGCCTAGGAAAGAGGAAACATTTTACAGCGGGCAGACCAGTTGTTTCTTATACATTTTGAAGTATGAAAGACAAAAAAAAAAAAAAAAAAGTCCGTTTTACCTGCATGTTAGCCATTTCACTTTGCAGCCTCACTCGGGCCTCTTGAGCCAGGCCTAGCTGTTGCTGGTACCACTGCCTGACCTGCTGGAGTGAGTCAATCTCTGCCTGTGAGGTTTTCAGTCGACTCTGAAGAGTGCTGCGCTCCAGCTGGACATGTTGTAGTTGGCTCTGAAGCCCACCCATCTGCTGTCGCATTTCCTGGACTGTAAAACGAATGAAATGTACGTTATTACTTGATGTATATTTATATTATGTGTATCTATCATTATATTAGGCATGGGTCAAGGGGAGCTATTTAAATATAAAAATCAGGATAGTTTTAAGTTGACTAATGTTTCACCTGTATTGTCTCTTGATGTGAGAGTATTTTGCATTTCCTCCACCTTCCCCATCAGCCTGTTGTATTGGTCTTCCGCCACATTCAGGTCGTTGCATAGTGATGCCAGACTGGCATTTTTGCTTTCCAAATTTCCCTGGAGTTCCACCATTGCCTTCTCTAGTTGGCTACAACTCTGCCGCAAAGTGCTGACTTCTGATGTAAGGATGCTCTGCTTTTCCTGACTAAATTGAACCTCTGCCTTCTGAGCCTGCATCTGAGCATTTACGGTGGCAAGCTGGGCCTGGAGCTCCGTCTTCTCTTTTAGAGCCTGGTGGGTAGGACAAGATTTCAAGAATATACACTTATTGATCCAGTCTTTGAAAAGTTGCAAGTCAGTGTTTGACAAAACTTATCAGGCCAAATCTTTATTGACCTTACAATACTAACTCTGGCAGGTCACACAGGTAGAGGAAAGGACTTTTTTCACGCAGTTGCCAAGAAATGAGAAAGCCTACTGTTCTTGAAAATGTCTCGGTTTTCTCATATGCAAAACTGAATAAAACAAAATATTACAAACCTCTCATTATAACAGTAGATTTATAGACCAATGTAAACTACTGGAATAATAATATTGTTGAATCAGCACACGCCTGACATTCAAACCGATGCATCTTCACTTTTGTTAAAGCAGAAAATTTGACACAGCTCTTTTTTTTCTTAATCTATCACTTTTTGGCCATAATTTTTAGCTGGTCACTGCGCATGCGAGTCATACGAACCTGGTTGGCCTCAGATGACAAGGTTTCCAGTTGGCCTTCTAGTCTAATTTTTTCTTTCATCACCTGCAGCACTTCATCATGGCCCATTACAGAACTCTCTAAAGAGACACTGAACAACGTAAAAATGTCTGTGTTACTAAAGTTACAAAAAGAAAAACCTTGTTTAAAACAAATCTGCATGATATCAATTATACCTGCTGGAGAGGCTGTCTCTGCGGCTGCGTGGTTCTCCAGAGCCTTCTTGCTCCAATTCCAGATTTTGCTGCTCATCACTGGCTGCTTGCAGAACTTCATGCAGGGAGGGAAATTGACCCATGGCCTCAGGGGCAATCTCTCGCCCCTCAACAGTGTAGGTCCCCGACTGTCTATTCATGGCAGCAGAGAGCATGCTGTAGGTTCCCCTGGTAGACACACTGCTGTAGGATGAGCTGTCACTGTCATTGCCATCATTTCCAGGCCTTTCTCCTGATTCATCACAGTCAACCTCAGGGGCACTTTCCTCAACCTGGGGCGAAACCCCAGATTGCCTTTCTACATCATAGGAGCCTAATTGTGACGTCATGCTGACCTCGGCTACAGTAGATACTGTGCTAATAGTGGACTGGGTGGAGACCATGGTCTTGTCTACACTCTTTATTCCACCTCCTCCATCACCTCCACCCTCATTCTCTGGAGATTTGTAGTCAGCCAAGGAGTGGATCTTGTTTGTGCGGTAGGATCTGGATTTCTTCTCCTTGGTGAGTGGAATTCCTAAACTCCCCAATTTAGGACCACGGGGCACACTGGTCCTCAGGAAGGAATACTCCTTGGTCATGGCAACTGCATTGGCCCTGGGAAGAGCCTCAGGATGCAGCATTAATTCTGGATCCAGGGTACTGAAAGGTCTGCTTTTCAGTGTGCTGCGATTAGTCTAAAACAACAACAACAAAATGGTGATTACACTAGTAATATGGCAATTTTCAAGCTGTCAAGTCTGCCGTACCCCATAAATACATCAAACTTGTAAATAGCAAAACATTCGAAAATGCCTCAGTTAAATGTCAGACCTACTGTATGGAAGAGATATTCCTGGAGGTGCGACTGACAACTAATTTAAAAAAAAAAAAAAATAAAAAAAATCGATTATATTATAATGCAGTATTTGTTTACAAACCTAAACTTGTCCAATTCCTCAGTTTTCACCTCTCAACAGGAAATAATCTTGATTTATTTAGTAATTAAAGAAAATATTGTGTTCATTCAAATGAAGACATTTACAAACATCTGCTTTTATTTTAGAAAGTATGTAATGATCAATATTTTAGCATATTTTGTGAGAGGTAGCAATATGTGTTGTATCAAAATGCGCCCCGCTCACCTGCATGTGAGATGGCTGTAAAGATGATAGTAATGAGTCTGATCTAAAAAGGTCAACTTGATACAGTATTTAATGACCTTAATTGGGACATCCACTAACAATTGGGCTTAAAAGTTAACATTTTTTTTAAACTTCTAGTTTTTATCTTTTGTTGTTAGGATACAATTTTTATTTTATTTACCGCCACGAGGGGGGCGCAAAATGTTTTCTTCTTTAAGGGCTTTGAAAAAAAAATAACTGAGTATCGCTACACCAACCCTCTCTTTATGTTTTTGCACTCTGTACTGTTTCAGCTGCTCTTCCAGGCGCCTGCGAGCTTCCAGACGAATCTTCTCCTCATTTTCCATCTCCAACGAAGGCTTCTGGTTGGCTAAAAAGCAAAAACATTCATCCAAAAGGAATCATTAGAAGCTGGTTGAAATAATATACTCATGAATCACTGCAATGGCATTATGTGAATATTGTGAAAAGAGGCCAACTGTGAATCCCTTCATGCAACCATGAAGAAGAAAAAAAATAAGAAAAATATGCAATCACACCTTTTAATCAACTTTAGGAGTTGAGCCAAATGAATTTGCTTGACTCCATCTTCCCAGAGGATAAATGCAAAATAAGTAAAGATTGTGACTTTAGTGAAAAATGTCATGGTGTAAAGTGGGGTGACGAACAGACACAGCACAGAGGGGGCATTCACTCAACAAATTTATGCTTACACAAATCTGTCTCCTGCATAGGCATACTGAGTCTGAGTGACTGCAATGAATCACCCGTGTGACCTGTGACTTCAGCAACAGCCTGCTCACGTTCAAGCATCATGGGTTGATTATCAGTCACATCTGGGGAACCCTCGGGAGTTTGGGTGTTGATTGGGGAAATTGTGTCCTGCAGAAGGGCTGTTGAAGTAAGGGACTTATTAGCATGGGCGCTCCCAGTAGCAGCAATTCCTTCTGACATTCTGTCTCCATTTGGCATCATATTCGAGCTGATGGGGCCTGAAATAAACGAGTCCCAAGGAATGTGACAGTGAGTCATAGTTTGTATTGTGGACAGGAAAGCAAAGTAAATGTGATTCTGTTGGCAAACAGGCTGAGCAACTTTGATAAGAGCAGCGCAAACTAATTCAAACCTCTGGTTAGAAAGTCAATCTCTGCTGCACAGCTATTTTTTTACATCTAGCTCAACCATAAAACAACATACTGTATGTGTTTGGTTACTAATGTTAGAATCTGACATCGTACATAAGCAAACTTAGATAAAGGCTTAGATAAAAACTGGGTATTGTAATGTAAACCAATAAAAACAATTGATTGTCTGTATACTGAAGGCCAGGCTCAACACTGTACTTGTTTCACCTGCAAATTTTGCCAACTTAACAGTACACGCAAGTAAAAATGTCATCCAGTTGCTTGGCACAAGTACATGTTTAATTAGTGGTGCAGCGGATCATCATTGATCCATGATGGATGTGACAACATTGATTTAATTTTGATGTGACACGCACCATTATAAGACATGCCAAGGAAGATTTAGCATCTTAATGTAACACACTGCCAATGCACTAGCAAAGGCCAACTTACAAAGGGGCCGTATCATGAAAAGTAAACTTTTTGGAGCTTTTAACCATGTTACAATGTCAATTTCTCCCCCTAACTCCCCAAAATGTTATTTTCATTAGTTAGTTGCAAGTGTTTCCTTCATTGATTTATTTCTAAGCATTACTTGACTATTTTGCGCTCTCGCCCTTGCCTCACCCAAGTAGATAAATATGAGTAGAAGAAAACTCGTGAAGACAGAAGTATTTTGTACCTCCCCTGCACTGCCCCCATACCGCCCATGCAAGAGTAAATACATGCCAACCTTTGTCTTTCAGTTTGGTTTCAGAGTTGAGGAGGAGCGATTTTGCACCGAGTTGACCAAGTACAGCAACGTTTCATTTATTAGTTACAACGTTTTATACTGTTGAAAAAGCAGAAGTGGCGAAAAAATGTGTTTGGGAGCACACAGCCGGAAAATCAACGTCAGTGGTAAATACCGTAATTCCCCAAATAAAGGACACACCTGTGTATAGGCCTCAACCTTAATTTTAGGGTCAAATTCTGGTACTTTTTGTTGTTGCCGTGTAAAGGACCAACAGTTGGCGAACTGTTGCAGAGAGTTCAGTTTGAGTTGATGTAAATGTTTACTTCATATAACATTTCAGTGTGCAAATCATGAGTAAACTTGGGCAAATACAGTCATTCTCTACCTTGCAAAACAAGTGCCAGCGCAAAGTTAGTGCGGAGCTCTACCATAATTATTAAACCATTGTTAGAAAATACTCATTCAGGACTCGACCCTGATAGAGTGGGGTCCATACACCTTATTGGAGTGCACCAAGCACAGCCAAATTTTCCCAATATAACTCAAGGTGAAAATGCTAAAGATTGTCTATCAATATATGCCACACTCTTAAGTGACCGATCTATTGAGAAGTCCATCATTCATTGGCGGGACAATGTGAGTTATGGACAGACTCTAATCCTTAAAAAAAAAAAAAAAAAAGAGAGAGAGAGAGAGAGAGACTGGTTAGCGGTCCCAAACATCTATCAGTTGGTTATTCCAGTTTCCAGGTATGCAAGTTATATTTTCCTCGTCAGCGAAAGAAAGACAGAAAGACAGAAAGAAAGACAGAAAGAAAGACAAACAGACAGACAGACAGACATACAGACAGACAGACAGAAAGACATTTTGGTCCAATTGTGAACATGTGGTGTAATATGACAAAATAACAAACTAATCATATTTCAACAATAAAGCATCAGCACTCACCATTGTGAATTTCTGTGGTTCCAGTTGGATTCCCTTCAAGGTCCTGTTGCTTCAAATGTTGGTCCCTTTCAGCATCTTGGAGTTTCAAATTGTTGCGATCTTGATCAACATTGATCTCCATTTGAACAGTAGATTAATTTTTAATGTCCATTGCTTAAAAACATTTCTTCTGGGTCCTCATTGGGAAGCAACTCGATACATGAAGGCAGGTGTTTTCCAAGATCCGGGAAGCAATATAGTTCTGAATAGACAAATAATGTTGAGTGTAACAAATGTATGGATGACACTGGGAAAATCTTCATGTTACAGACCAAGCAATGCCTCTTCCGATGTGGCAATAATGACCAATGCAAAGCCGGTTTAATCTAAAACGTAATCGTGTAAATAGATCATTTGTTAAGCAGAATACGTTAACATTTAATTTATTAACTTTCAATTTACTTTTAGTAACTTTAATTGGCAACACTGAAATAGAACGGTAAAAAAGTATGACTGTGTAAACACCACATGTTAGGGATTACGTGAAACAAGTATATATTGTTTATTCGTGGGGAATTATCACCATTGCAGCGAACAAGCGATACATCTCCCAGCAATTGATCAACACACGAGCTGTAATTTAGAATTGCAAAATAAATAAACGGGAAAATCGCAATATCGGTGAAAAATAAGAAGTACGGACCATTATGGTCATATCAAATCTTTCCGAACTGCATTGAGAAGCAAACGCTAGTTTCTTTTACGTAGAACAGCTGGCGTTAGCATCAGAAAACAACGACAAAGTCCAGTGAAAGAGAACAGCAAGGTCTTTTTTTATTTATTTTTTGAAATTGCAACTACATCAAAGACGCAGTTCATAACATGCAGCCATATACAGCTGTCGGTGCTAGTTAAAAAAAAAAAAAAAGCTAGCTACATGTTTGCAGAAGGCGACCTGTCAAGCTAATATCAAAGTTGCTAACTCAGTCGCTAGAAAAGTCAGAGGCCGTGTTTGGATTACATTTATAAATCATCACAAAAACGGGCCATTCGAAGCGTTTGGTCTACTTTGGTTTTACAGCCTATGCTTCGACTATAAAGTGACAAGATCAATAAGCGCATTAAAATCATAATGAAAGCTCACCAAACCAGCTTCGCCTAATACTACGTGGCTGTTTCCGTCCCTTTTTATGTCCGACTGGAAACAGCGAACGCAAAAGCATCGAAAACATTGTGTAATGTAACATAATTTCAAATACATACAGTATATTATATTATCTCATAATTTTATACTATAAATTAATTTGTAGACGGGGCTTGGGCAACATTGCTGTGCTGTTCACTCTATCATTCAAAAACCAAAGTCATGTTTCAATATGCATTCATGGTAAACTTACTCCGTAAAATACGATTTATAAATACGTAACTGACTCACTAAATTTAACAGTTGACGTGTAAATAAGGGGGTTGGTTTGCCTCTAATCATGTGCACTAAAACGTTGGAGTGGAATATCGAAAACAAGACACCATTAGCCATAAAATAAATAGCACAATTTGAAAAAGTAATCCGAAATTTATGGGTTTTGGTGCAAATATACCGTCAAATACTTCAAAACGGGGAAACGCACAAACAGTCCACGTATCGTAATTGAATTACAGTACATTCAATGCCAATATCAACGGTGGCACCATCTAGTGGGATTTTCTAAAACAACACGTACAACGAAGTACGGCACATTGCGGTATATTTTACAGTTTTGTAAAAGTAATTATTTTGGCACGAAAATAGCTATTTTTATCTGTTGGTTTTCTGACCCCGCCCCTGTGTAAAATGACACTACTGCAGGGTTGTGCAATATATGTTTCTATTAACCACCGCTGTAAATTAAACATTGTTTTTGCCGACCGTATTTGCTGTTGTTGTTTTTGAGTGCTTATATTGACACGTGTCTTCTCAGGAATCTACTGTATTTTACTCATTTTATGATGAAACTAAAATTACATACAACAAACGTAGAGCCCAGAAGTCAATTAGTTACAGGTGCCGCAATCTACCATGCATGTTGTATGAACTCATTTAGAATGTTGAGAGGAACAACACAACACAAATATGTAAAGAGCAATGTAAAAACGCATGCAATCTTTGTGCATGTTTCAATTTGTTGTTTTGATGAAGGATTTGGCCAAGCCACATTTTAGTACTGAAGTATAGGGGTCCGGTCCTATGTTGGCGTCATGAACGATGGAAGCGCGCTCCCGACACTTCAGGTGAATGAAAGGGAAGAGTGGGACACGGTTCAGTGTGCGTCGCTTTACGTCGAAACAATTGGAGAAAAATGACTAGCATTTCGTCGCTTGGGGCGCATGTTTTCATGACATCTTATCTACTCTGCCTGATGGGATGCGTTGCACAGAAAGTAAGTATGACCGCTGCAAAATATATTGTCATGTTTTAATCTCTGCGTTGAGTATGGTGCGAAGTGGCACCGCGGACGCATTAACTTGAACTTCGTTAGCCAATCTTTACATTGAACCACAATCTTTTACGATCAACGGCTATCAACGAAATATTCATGTCCTATGTGTTTGTGTGTGTGTGTTTTTTAACACTGTAGTTTGAGGATCGGTGTGCAGGCGGTCATGGAGTTCACGTTGGATTGAGAATAGGAAAATTCTTATGAGTTGTTCATGAGTTTATTGGGTTTATGTCGTGCATTCGAATTAATTTAAATGTTAGGTCCTTACAAAGTGTGAGGCCATCATTGTATCATTGCTCTTATTCTGCACATTAATGTCGGGGTTCAGCAGTTGTATTTCAAACCCAACCCTGCCATGCTGACTAAAACATCCAGCCTTGCCAAAACTTTCCTAAATGTTTGTTTTATATAAAATCAGAGGCATGTGAAATAATTTAAAAATAATAATAATTTTATGTTTGCTCACATAATTCGGCAGGAAAATCCAAAATTCAAATTAATTGCTGCAATGATGATGATACAGTTAGAAATTTAATATTGCCCACACCTCTGATTGAGACTCACTGCATATCATTTGAAAACTACTGTATGTCTCCGATCAACAAGTGTGTAAACGGCCGGGTTGTCTCTTGGTGACGTTTCCTGTCAGTTGTTATTTAAGGTGAAAGTGTAAGTTTGACCTAGAATCTCAACATTAATGTCAGGGTAATGCAATAAAGTGCAAATTGACCAGTTGCTTAAGCCTTAAATATGGTTCACTTGATGCTACACGTGAGTTATGAAACATTTTATTAGATCAAGTGGACTTGTACCCACTATGTCAAACTGTTGAAATATACAATATACTGTCAATTTTCCATATATATATATATATATATATATATATATATATATATATATATATATATATATATATATATATATATATTTTTTTTTTTTGGTGAACGTGATCATATGTGCTGATTCTGTTTGTGTGGAAAATAGTGGTGTTCAATATTGCTGATTTTAGCATGATAATTCAACAAATCATCTATTTAAAACAAAACATTGGGGTGTGGTAAAATAGGGAATACTGAATAGCTTTTAATGAGGATCTGGCTAATCGTGCTCACACCGGAATATTAGTCACTCATGTTTATATTGTCAGATGTTTTTTTTTTTTCTTCCCCATGTTATTCATTGATTTGTCACTTTATATAAATTCTAATGATTGGACAAGAAATGTTTGTGAATTTATGGTTCTATAAAATATTGAACCTTTATTTCTCTCCTTATTTTTAAATTATGTCCTAATTTGTTTTTGTTTTATATGTTGGAGATGTAATTTTTCCATGTTTACTGGTGTCAACATGCCAGAGGATAAGCTTTGGCAGAGATCCTCAGTGGGCTTCCATCTGTCAAGAGTCGTCCTTTCCGCTGATGGACAATGGACGCTCAGCAGCAGTTTTAGTTCCTGTATGCATAGGGTGCTCACTATCTTTGCAATTATCTGCCTGAGGGGGCATGCTAAATGATGGCTTTGTCCTCTGCTCCCCTTTTGTATTAAGTTGATTTTTGGAACAGCATAAACAAGCTCTGAATTTATTCTATCCCCCATTAGAAAGAAACAGTAGCCATTGTCAGTTCGTTTTACTTCAGGAGTATTTTCAGATATTAAATTATGTTTTACTGCCGTGCTATGGCTCTCAAAATGTTTTAATTGCAATTGTGGGATATATTTATTACTTCATGAGTGGAAATGTAGGACTCCATTGAACTTTATTTTGAGTATTTACTTCAGTTATAAATGAATGGTCCATAAAGCTACTCTAATCTCCCATGAGAAATACTTCCTAACATTAATTCCTCAGTGCATGATGAAGTGAAAGGCAATAGAGCACAGAGTTGAGTAGCTCGTGTCACTTAGAAAATACAGTAGTTGGAATTTAGTGGCAGATTTTTCTTTTTTTTTTTTTTTATTTTTATTTTTTTAACCAAGCCAGGTTAATTGCAAACACATCATTTAGAATCGTTTCATGAAGTTCAAAATTACAATATATAGTGTTCCTATTGTCCGGAAGTCTACTGACAATATCAAAGTCAAGCTTCAGTGGATGCTATTAACAAGTATATCCAGAGTTTGACAGAGTCCTCTTTGCCACAGAGCTCCATTGTTCAAAAACTATCAAAGACACATCATCGAGCCAAAGCTATGTACTGGGTGACATGTTCCTTCATTACCATGAACACACATTCCCTAGCTTTCACCAAACCCCACATACAAATATTCATTGGAGCATGAAATATGTTTTAATCAACTACTAAAATGTACCCCCAAAATTTGACATTATTTAAGCCCCATTTCACAATTATGAGATGGAAGTGTCTGATTCCTCCCCCTGAGATTTGTGGGTAATTTAAGGATGAACATGCATAAATGTAAGAAACTGCCTAAAATGTGGAATAACAGAGAAACATTTCTACACATATTCAACTGGACAAAAAATAGAAGCTCCTTTCCTCTCCTATAGATGGTGATAGTGTGCATAAACAATGCACATTTAAAAATATTAACCAACAATATAATTTAAGTTGTGTATTTGCATTCTTCAACAAAATTGTTTTTTCTTGGGTCTCTGCTTCTTTCATTCATGTATTTTAAATGCAAATTTCAAACATTTTGAACTGTAGAATTCCTGCATCTTCATCAAAATGATTTATTTTTGGGTCCTTAGCTATTCTTGAAGTTTTGTGGAAACCATTAATATGTAAAAGGCCTTCCCCATGGCCGGGAAGAGGTCCTGCTGTAGGTGGAAAAGTTCTTCTAGGGATCTTGTCAGGAGTGATGGTCGGATGGAATTACTGGGTAGCAGTGGTGGACTGTCAGGGCCAGCAAGGTCTTCTGTGCTGGAGACAAAACAACACAAATACAGCCAACCCCCTAGGGTCATGACAGTTGTTTTTGTCGCAAAGCGGGGAAAATACCATAAATATATATATATATATATATATATATATATATATATATATATATATATATATATATATATATATATATATATATATATGAATATATATATATATATATATATGAATATATGAATAAAAGCTGAATAAAAGTGTCAATGGGCAATGATTAATATTTTGAATTCCAAAAACTCGGGGTGGGAATCTTTGACTGTCTTACGATTCAATTCCAATTTTGTTGTCACCAATTCAAAATGATTCGATTCAATCAAAAACGATTTGTGCTTCAATCTATAGATTTGCAAAGCATGATCATACAACTTCAGTCTGCTTTGCAAGACAGAGTAAAAAAAGGAAACCTTTTTTTTTTTTAACATTTACTAAGTTTTGATTTGTAAGGAATATGCCTTATTCCCCCAAAATAACATCTGTACAACTGTTACTCTTTGAAGCTAGATATAAATTACATAGCTGTTATATTTTATAAAAAAGATTAAACAAAAATTTTAAAGGTTGAACAAGATACATTGTCATTTCCAAGTAAATTGCAGTACCAAAATATTATGTTAAAAATTGTTGACCAAATGAAAATTTTTTCTCGGTACATTTAAGACAGTGGTGTCAAACAAATTTTTATTTTGGGCCGCACTGTAGTCATAGTTTCTGTCAGAGGGCCGTCACAGGGACTGTGAATTCAAATACATTTTAAGTGTGTCCATCACACATTTACCAAGATTTGATATCAGAAGCCGGCAAAAACTGTTCAAAAGAGATTTGGAGAATAGGACAGTTTGTTTTTCTTCCCCCAAATTTTTAAAAGTTAAAGACATCTTGCAATTTTGGTATTTCAGTCAGAAACCTGAAGTCACATCAGCATTTCAAGGGCCACAAAAAGTGAGGTGGCGGGCCGGATCTGGCCCCCGGGCCTTGACTTTGACACCCGTGATTTAAGACAAACAAAAGATGCAAATAAACTTTTTCAAGTGAGAAGCTAAATTGTTCAGTTTATTCATCTCTGAACATATTGGGAGAATTACCCTAACCCTCAGTCACAATTGTGACAAAAATGTTTTAAATATTTTGAATGTTTTTGGTTAGGCATATCACAATGTGACATTATTGTAAAATAATCTTGAGCAAAAATATTGCTGTATTGACATTACAGCTCTAAAATAGATAAATTAAAATCTTTTGGGGTAAATAGCTATTTTCTAGATTATATAAACCGTTTTAGTCATAGCATAAATGCACAACAATATTTTGAAAGTTGACTGATTTGAAATTAACTACCATCGTGTGACGGTTGATTATTCCAAATCAATCGTTCAACTACTACGTGTATCAATTGTACAGTGTGAATTCTATTATTTTATGTTGATGAGAGTCAATTTCTCCTTAAATAGCCTTGCTCTGTCTGTCAGTCTCGCATTGGCACCAGGTTGTTTTCGATAGCCAAAAACCTCTCAGACAGCCGACTTCGTTTGTTTGGACCGGAAATGTTTGATTAGCTCGAAAGACTTTAGCTTCAGAGTAGCAATTGGGTAAAACAGCCAAAGAGTGTGAGTCATATTGAGAGGAAACCCCCCGTTGCAAGCTGTATTTGTTTGAAACAATTGTTTAGCAACGACCACAGCAAAAATCATGCATTGGGGACGCAGGAACGCAGGCAAACAAGATATATAATTGTATATATACAAACGATAAATGTCATTTACTTATTTTTACTGTATTTTGGGTATGATGAAGACGAATTAGACAAACGATGATCAAAGATGACAGCATATAAGAGAAGTGCATGGCTCAACAAGATAGAGTCTTCAATGGGCATCTTAGTGGAAGTGTAATTATCTTACTGTTTGTTAATATAGATACAGTAGATCATGTTCAAGATCTGGAAACAATTTCTTTAAACTGATTATAACCAGTCTGTAAATGATACATCCTCTCTGCACTGTAGGGTTCCACGGGTTCGTTTGAACAGGCATCACAGCAGAAGCTCCCTTGAGAGAAAATATGCGCAAATATCTATCTCACACATGAAGGACAGAACCTGATTCTACTCACTCACTCACTCACTCACTCACTCACTCACTCACTCACTCACTCACTCACTCACTCCCTTGTGAAGAGACCACAGCTGTAATCACTTTCAATCATCGACTCAAATTGACCCTGTAAATAAAATGTTGATCAAACATAACTGTACTGAAATAAGCCTTTCATACTGTAAGTCTGTCATAATGCCAAGTGTGATGAAAATATGCTGAGTTTGCACCCAAGTGGACAACGAGGGTGACCATGGAAATGCCAAGGCTTAATATGGTTGTTTGTGTACTCTGAGCTGGACGTGCTTGCTCTAACAGGAGCCCACCAGGGGAGGCATAGACATCACAGGCGTGGAGTGTGTATTAAAAAGAGGGGTCGAGCATGCGTGCTTACCACAGCAGCGAGGGTTAGTCTTTTCTGCCATCTCTGATATCAACGAAAGCAGGAAGTTGCCAATGTGGAGTAAATATTTTTTTTAAAACTGGGAAACTAGTTCAAAACCCAAATGTGTTTACATTTGAACACTTTAAAAATACGTTTGAACATGCTTGCGTGTACATCCAAACGCACTTGTTGTTTCCGTAACGCTGTTTTTTACCAGTCAAAAATTGCTACTCCACATGGATATCATCAGCACATTGAGGGGCAATTAATAAAATACCAACATGCGGCTTTTGTCTTTGTTGACGGAGTGAACTTACAGTAATACAGTATAGAGCACATCAAGTGCTCAAAAGCACTTTAAAAAGGTTCTCTTTTAATTCAATCTACAACTTTATAAATATCTTTTCATGATTTTTTGTAGAATGTTCCTGTCAGGAACTGACAGTAGAGTGAAAGTACAGAGTACAATGAATTTGAGTACTTTTTAATGTTCTCGCCATAAATCCATTCAAACATTTGTTTTTGATGTGCATAGGCAGCCCGAAAGCTAGTATTTGTTCCTGCTGTCCAATGAGAGAATTTGTTTATTTTTTGTGAGTATTGTGTTTTGACTGGCAAAACTGAATAGATTTGTGTTTGTTTTTGTGTGCGTGCGGGGGTTAAAAAACGATTCCAATTTGTACTTAAGGTTAAAAATTGCTGTGCTGTTGTCCTAAGTACTCACTGAAGAATATACTCTGTGTGTGTGATTGATGTTGCGAACGGACTGCTGCTGCCGAAGCGCTAGCCTGTGAAGTGGTGCCACTTTTCTCCTCCAGTAAACAGGCATGGTGAGGATTCCTGCCCCCTTTTGAGAGGCCCGCCAGCCTGTTTATGAGCCAGATGAGTGTGTGTGGTTCAGCAGAAGCCAGCTCATGTTGCAAAGTTTTCACAGTGGTGTCGTCAGCCTGGGTGGTTTAAAAAAAAAAAAAAAAAAAAATCCTTTTTGCAGCCAAACAGTAGACTGTCAGATTGTGGACTCGTGGCTTAATCCTATTAGGACAGCGGTCTTATACTGTAAAGCTATAGTTTTTTTTGTTCTTAGAGCTATACTGTACCAACATTTTTTTAAATACCAGCTTTTCATTAAAAAAAAACAAATGTTTTTATTTGTAGCCATTAATACTTGGTCCTTTTTTGAGCCTTGCCACGTTTGTTTCTCTCAATTTTAATTTGGGCTGATGCCCCACCCCCACATCCAAAGATCAGCAACTAATCGGATGTTTCCCTTCACAAGTCAAGTCATTTTTAGATAATTGTTGTTTTCAGTTGATCTGCTTCTGTCCAGGGGAGCTCATCAGTGGCACAACTGGGGCACAATGACACGTCGTTTCTTACGTAAACTTTAGTTTGCCTTTAACTGATTAGCATCACTTCATTAAAACATTATCGCTCACCAAAACGACGCTGCGGCCTATTGTTGTGACATGAGGAAAGGCATCTTTGAATAATTACGGACCGCCATTGGAGCGGCCTGTGATGTAACAGAACTAAGATGTTTGGCATTAAAAGAATGTCCCATTTCCATTGGACACTGCGGCACTCTGGGGCCCCTTCATGTGTAGTCTACCATGCACATCCCAGTCCAGGGGACCTCCCAGCTTCTATATCATGGTGGGAGACATAATACCTTCTCTCTTTGGCTGCATTCAAAGCTACGTTTTCTAAGCAAGAGAGATGAGCAAGAACTACAAATGACAACTGAGATGAAGTGAAAACTGCGTTTATTTTATTTTTTAATAGAATGGAGCCACTATACTCTTCTTTCTGGCCTATTGAGAATTGGTTCACCTCATTGCGCAACCTTGCTGCAAAGACTCCGAGCCCCAAATCGGCTTATTGTTCGATGTAACTGGCTTTTTTGGCTTGACTGCATAGATTGTTACCGTTGCAGCAACAATTCAAAGTCAAAGTGCAAAATAAATACAATCGTTTGACTCAGTGTATGAAAATTACAAATGAGGTCATATAAGCAACAAGGCAAATAGCTCACTCCTACGCACTTCTGTTTTTCTCACATCTGCTCTAACATAAGGATTTTTTTTTCTCTGGTTTTTGCTCAAATGACATTTTGTATCCATTTCATATTGATTACAGTTCCCCTACTTGTCATTGTCCGGAAGAGGGTGAGAGGGTATTTTGTGACTTCGTCTGCCTCAAAGCTGAGCGATTTGGGTATGCTAAGTTAAGTAGATGGCTGTTCACCTAATAGCGAAATGTCCCCTTGTTTGTGAGTTCAACTCTACGCTCTGGAGTGTTGGTGAGTGGGCAGTGCAAGTGCATCATGTCATGCTCTAATGCAATTGCCTCCAAATGTCAGTTATTCACTGAAACAACCTTCAATTAGGGGAGGAAGCTGATATAATTGATACATTTTCCGGAACCTTCAGTGTGCTTATGTGGTTATGTAACTTGCAAAGATATGGTTTGTACTTGTAGTGGACAATTTTTAGAACATTTGCTTTTTCCACGTTAGATTCAACTGAACACTCAAGCTAATTGACGATTTAAGTACCGGTAAATTACAATTTCTCACCTAGCATTCGGAAACATTTTTTTTTTTTTTAAAGGGTTATCCAGCATATTTTCGATGCACCCCTCCACCGATGCACCTGATTCAAATAATTTTGACTGGTAGTTTGCACTCTTTCAAAACCAAAAGCTGGCTTCCTTCTTCACTTTCTTTGAGATCTCTTTGGAGCTACTCACAATATAGTTCATCCAAACCTCTGCCGGGTTCAAAATCAATCCCTGATATCCGATCTGGACTTTTACTTTAATTGTCCAAAACAAAATAATAGAAAGTACTCTTAGTATAATGCAGTGTAGCTGTTTACAACCACAGAGATAGTTTTAAAGAGAAGACCCACAAAATAATTGTGTCTCTTGATAGTGTCAAGCATATGTGATTATTACTTGACTGATACTTAATTTTATGTAAAACATTTTTTATTGCCTTCAATTATGCAAATATACCTAATGCTGTGGCTTAAGGTGTGCATATTGTGTATAGCTAGTTCATTAAAGAAAAAACCTTTTCGTCAATTATTTGACAAAAAAAATGTCAGACTATGTAGGGGCAACAGTCAGTTACAACGTATGTTTAAAGACTGAAGAAACCAAAACAAGTACAGAAGCGAAAACTGTCGCCAAGAAACCAAAAGCACAAGCCAAATTATGTCTCGTTATCCTACGTCTAATAAATAGGGCCTGGTGGAAAGCAATCACGGTCGATTGCACTAAACGTAGTTGAAGACAGGGTGCTCTTTATACTTTTTTATAATCCACTTCAATGATGGCAGAGGCTGTTTTGATAAACTACTGCGTATTTAATCTGTACTATGGTTCATTCAAATTAATTCAATGTGTATTAAACTTCTTTTAAAGCAATAATGCCTTTAATGTGCCATTATTAGTAAAAACACAGTAATCTATTGATAAAAATTAAAGATAGGATATGATGAGCTATGCCTAGGGTCTTAGCATCGCATCTCTGCTTTTTGCAGACGATGTGCTGATGTTGGCTTCTTCAGGCCATGATTGCCAACTCTCACTGGAGTGTTTTGCAGCTGAATGTGGAATGATTGGTGTGAAGATCAGCACCTCCAAATCTGAGAACATGGTCTTCAGTTGGAAAAGGTGTGTTCCCTCTCAGATTCATTGATGATATCTTGCCCCAAGTGGAGGAATTTAAGTTTCTTGGGGTACTGTTGACGAGTGAGGGCTGATTGGATTGACAGGTGGATTGGCACACCATCTGCCGTGATGAGTACTCTTTATCGATCCGCTATGGTAAAGACGGAGCTGAGCCTGAAGCCGAAGCTCTCGATTTTTACCCGTGGATTTACGTTCCAACCCTCACCATTGGTTAAGAGTTCACTAAACATTCGTCTCGCATCAAATAAACTAGACACAAAACCTGAAAATCTATAGGTTCTAGCTTCCCCTTTTTGTGCTCATTTCAGTCCAATACTGTACATGTATAAATTTGATTTATTTGTCCATATTCTCTCTTTTTTTAACATTTTACAAATTAATCAGTTTTTTTTTTTCTTTTTTGGAGTTTTTTTTCTCACCCCCCAGTACAAGTCATGTTCTCAAGTGGCTCTTTCATGCATTTAGTCTAAATCACATGTTGTGTGTTACCTGTCTCTAATTGGGGTTTGTCAATCTGGGTCGTTCCCACGGACCAAAAGTGAGACTAACTCAAGAACTCATAAACACAATGTCTCCTACAAAGGTCTGATGTTTTGTTCCTTGGCCCTGCCACACATCTGCCTCTGCTTAGGCCTGAGGTCCCCCTCGATCCTCAACCACCTGCGAAGAATTACAGCCAGTATGTTTAAAAAAAAAAAAAAAAAAAAAAAAAAAACTCCCTCGGGTCACCTAAGCAACCCACATCAGCAAAACACAGGCCTTAATATAAAGGAAGATCAGCAGAGTTGAATAGTTCACTTCCAAGCTGCTTTAAATTTGGAAACTATTAAACTTCAATCAAGGGTGTTATTTGATGATTTATACCTTGTTTCTCCGTACCTTTGACTGATTAACTTAATAGCGTGATTCCAATTTTGGAAAAACATGCCATACGTAACAAACCGAGGTAGGTGACATTTAATTTAAAGACCTGTTCATGTCCATTAATGATCAGATCTCCCCGCCTAAACAAAATGATTAGAGATTTAACCCTTGTTGCTGTTATAGATACTCACATGTGCTTCATTTATGTCGAGATGAAAAAAGCCTTAAAATATTCATTTTCTCCATCAGGACTGCCCAAATCTTTTTGCCTCAATATCTACTTTTCCAGCAGCCAACATCCCGCGATCGAACGGAAGGGGAATGAGTGAGCTTCGGGAAGTGATCTGTTTATTTTTTAGAAGTGCTACAAGATGTACGGGACAATGCGCTACCTATCAAGCCCCGGTATCATAGTCAAAGCCAAACATTGTGAGGAAGTCATGCAATCCATCAAAATAAACTGAATTTATGGTACAAGTAAAATGACATGAACGGCATTGGAATGCTTTGATTTTGAAGTTCTTCCTAGAAGCAACAACACTCAACCAACTTCATAATCTTGGCTCCCGGAGTGAGCAGGCTGCGTTGTAAGCAGTTGCTGTTCTGAAATCAATCGCGTTCACAGGGTGGTATTTGGAAATGAAGTTAAAAATGTTAATTCAAAGCACTAAAAAAAAATACGTGGGTTTTTTTTTTTTCAATTGACATTTTTTTTTAACGTTCATTGTTTTTCAGCTTAGTTTTTTTTTTTTTTTTTTTTAGTGTAATGTTATGCAAGCGACCAAAATAGTTGCATAGACTGGTAGACCGTGGTTTACAGTAAATATGTTTATTGTACTTTTTAGTGTACCAGGAGATAATCTTCTAACTGAATGCAACTTTTATAACACTAATGGCATAGTTTAAAACATGTCCTTGATGTGATATGATGTGATGGGCCACATCACATCATATAATGCATGGCGAGTTAACCTTATTTAAAACTATTGAATATACATTTCATACTCAATGTAACTCACTATGATTCACATAATTAAATGTACAGATTTACAAAAAATACTTTGACATTTAAAAGCAACGCTACAGAATAAGAACGAGCTCACTAAAATAATTATACAAGATATTAGAATTCATTGTTTTTTGAGAGACATGAGTCCGAGAGAAAATGGCATGGTTTCAAACCCGAATGTAAAAGAAGCCAAACTTTTGCTGACTTCACTTCTGTTGGCTGCCTCTTCCATTTGTGTCCAACATAAAGGATACATGCTACTTCCTGATGTTTTTCTGTGAACTCATGGCCCCACTAATCGATCCCAGCCTGCAGACCATAGAGCCCCACTGGGATTGTATTTCATTAGTATTTATTAAATGTATTCAGGACATAAACCATGCACTAATTTGTAGACTAGTATCGCAACTTTAAAGTGTTTTGCATTTAACTGACGGCTGTTTAAAGACTGTAGAACTGGAGTATGTTTTGATGTCTTTGTACTGGTCAAAACCTGAGCTGCAGCGTTCTGAATGACCTACTAACTTTTTGCGGGAGTCCAGTCAGAGGGCCATTACAATAATTAAGTCTATTGGAGATAAAAAATGGAAAAACTCCTGGTCTTTTTGACATATGGAACCCTTCACTTTTTTAACTGTTAAAAGGCTATTTTAGTGATTTGACAATGATTTGATATGACTGCTGAAAGTGATGTGATTTTTTTTTTTAGTATTCTCATGTCTTTCACTTGGTTGTGGATTTCAAAGGTGGTGACTCAGAGTGTTTCAAAACCGCAATCCTCATTTTACTATTGGTAAAAACATCTACCTCAGATTTGTTCGGTTTACCTCAAGGAAATTGTTTTCATCCAATTGTTAATTTACTTTAGATGATACAACACCTTGAACTGTGGTCATTTGGGGAAATCGATAGATATACGTAGGCAGGGGTGCACACCATTTTTTTTTCGTGGGTTACTCACATAAGAACCAGGGCGCGGTGCTTGGTACTAACCCTTTCTTTCCACCATTTCATTCATTAAAAATAAATCAATGTCTTTCTCAGTGTCGCTCCCACATTAAGCCCACTGTCTGTATGCACACAGCGACATTGCATTATTAAAACCTGCATTGTTAAAATGTTTCATAAGTCCATCAGTTGTGGTTTATGTGGTTCCTTCAGGGACCGGTTTAATGAATCCAAGTCGAATGTAAATTCTCTGTCACTGTAGAGTGACAACATAAACATCTCATGAGAGTGATACACAGGCTACAGCCGGTGCAAGCCGCTTCAGTAAACAAACAAATATCCTCAGCATAGGAAGACATGGGATGTGCATGCTTAGCTTTTGAAAGGTGGGGAGAAAACTATAACCATAGATACAACATACTGCGTTGCATCCTCGCTGCGCAGCACTACGCAGCCATTATAAACGAAAGCGGTTCCACTTCCTGCGTATCCACCACGCTGCGTGGTGGCTGTGCCGTTGCACTACAGTCAGCCAACTTTACCAAGGACTTGAAAGATCTGCTCCACCGCCATGCGCCGGGATCAATCCCACACTTCACAAAGCACCAAACAGGAAAAAAAACCTGATCAACATCCAGATTTGCACAGAAAAAGAACTCCACATGGACAAGACTGCCCTCCTTTGCTAAATGATCGAATGGGCCCAAAATCTATTGGTTTTGCTTCTCTGTGCCATTGTCATTGAGACAATAATAGCAAACACTTTTTCTGTTAATTGGCACCGTAACACGTGAACAAATACATATTACTGTTTGAGTCAGGATTCCATCAATTCATTTAAAAGTTCAAATGAATACTGGATGAACTCACCCATTGTAAATGAAGCACGCAATGAAGTGTTATCCACGCAAACTTTACACAAATGAAACCTTGGTTTGTTTACAGAAGTTTAGAAAACTTTAATTTTATTACCGTTTTTTTTTGTTTTGTTTTTTTAGTAGTCCCAACCGCAGTTTGACATTGCACCGTTCCAGCATTGGATCAGAGACGCTGCAGTGGGCAGTGTAGTGCGGCATCACGGATGTGGCGTAACACGGAGCGCAGTGGGGCAGAAACGCAGTTTGTTGAATCTGCGGGGCAAGTGGAATCCACTACCTTCCTGCATTTTGTCTCGCCACTCTGCAAGAGCGCAATTAAGCTATTGCTACTCGATTAGTTTGGTTGGTCGCCACAAGTTGCGCGACATTCATGTACTATTTTCATTCTTGCCAAATCAAGGATTACTGAAAATGTTCGACCCTGTATCAAACGCACCTGTTTGTCAAGACATGATCAGTAATTCAAGCCACATCACGGCACATTTTGGAGCCAATTTTCAGGGGAAAAAAAACCTTAGGTACCATTGTTGTCATGGGTGAAAGTAGGAAAGGTATGCAATTGCGCGAAGTGAAGCACGGTACGCATCAGTGATTTCTGTCTCTCATGCGTACCTGCGAACCACTTATGTGCATGCCTAGATATAGGTGTGTGTCATTTTGCCTCGAGAGCCAAGAGTTGGGTTGTGAAAAATTTGACCCAAGGGTAGCCTACAAACTGAACAAAAGGGGTTCTGGACTGACCTTTGAGGACCCCACATCATACCCATTGATCAGATTAAAAACTTCCCATGGTCAGAAATGAATAATTTATTCCAAGTTGGATCCGAACCATTATAGTACTGGTCTAAGTAATAAACATCAGGGGGGGGGAATCAAGGGCATGAGGATTGAATGGATGGATGTCATTACAAAAAAAAAAAAAAAAACATTTTCAGCAGAAAAAAAAAGAAAAATAAACTTCAGATTGCTGTACCCTTCCGTGCCTATAAAATTGTACAGACACAATACTGTATCGTGATTTTCATGCTATGAGATTAGAGTTAACTAACATCAAGACACATATTTAAAATAAAGGATTCATTTTAGTTACCCTAATATTACCCTAGATTGCTTAGTGTCTCTTTAAGCATCTCCATAGGTGGCCAACATTAGACAACTGTGTCCTAATTTATTTTGCAGGTATACTTTGACTGTGGTGCCAAGGTGGATGTGGTTGATGCCCAAGGACTGATTCTTTCCCCCGGCTTCCCTTACAACTACTCTTCTGGGACCCACTGTGTTTGGCAGTTCTTTGTACCTGTGGATTATCAACTTATCCTTGAGATATTTGACTTTGATGTGTTTGAAAGCCATGAGTCTTCTGCACAGTACTCATCCATTTCTAGTTATACGGATGATGATGATGATGATGATGGACAAGAAGAGTTGAGTAATGTTCCTAACAGTTTGGCATTGGATGCGCCTTTATCAGAAGATATTGTGCAGATTGATCCAAAGATCCAGCAGTCCTCTCAAGATACTGAGGTGGAGCCAGCAGTGGTCCATGAAGAGTCAACAAAAGTCTCAAGCTCTGCCAAAAGATCTATAGATCGTTCCTTTAGCCTTACCTCACCACCTACCACTTCTCTTCTCATTCCGGGAGCCATGTTTAATACGGATACGAGTATCAACGCGGCCTCCTCCTCCCATTTTAGGGAGGTAGATTTCAATCAAAGTTCTATCCCAACCGTGACTATGGTGACCGCAGTTGCTTTGCCACAAACCACCGACACAACACCCTTGAGCCCTAAAGCGCAGCAGTCGGGGCTTGACGCCTGCCCCCACGACGTTCTCTATATCTCAGATCTCATCACCTTTTCCTCGAGATTCTGTGGGTCGAACAGACCGCCTGGGAGCCAGTTGGTGTTTGGCTCTAGTCAGGAGATGGTGGAGGTCATCATGGAGCTCATTACAACCACTCACTGGGGCCGGGGCTTTGCCCTTCTCTTCCACTACAACAATATGACCAAGCCAGCCGGTGAACGGAGAAGCTTTGTTTCCACAGCTGCAAAGGTAGACACTCTACTGGCTGCTGTGAGTGGGGCTGCCTTCTTCGCTTTGATACTTACCAGTGTTCTCTGCTTCATATTCAGGTAATATCTGTAAACTTACCTACTGTAGGGAAGCACGTTTCAAACACATGATTCCTACAATAAGTGAAATGTCCCTTGACTTTTTTTTTTTTGCACACCGAGGCTCCTTTTTGGTCTTATTTGATGCTCCCGCTAAAAATTGAGATGTACGGAAATGCCGAAACACTGCTCACTGTCATTTGCATACCGTGCTCACACTATGTACACTGAATGCTTTCCACCTAGAAGGAAATTGTAATACCCTGTGCATATTTGAAATGACGGATTAGTTTGGGGGTGGTAATGTGTCTGCTGGCCACATGTGAAAATTGATATAGAAATGTTGTCAAGCTAATTTTCTTGAGTACACACAAACACACACGCGCACACACACACACACACACACATTATGAATCATGAGTCATCCCTCTTACAATATAGGCGATGCAATGCAATACTTGGTATCGGTACTCACCCATCCCATGTATTTTATTATTTAACATAAGGGATAATTGAATAGGTTGTCTTTCAATTTTCTATTTCAGCAATTTCTACAGTAAAACATTGTGACAGACACGTGAAACTTTGTGTGTACTTGGCCAACTCTGTCAAAAAGAATCTAACAAGAACTCTGGAAACCAAAACAAACTAACAAACAAGGAATGCTTAGAAATGCATCAATACCAGGGAAGTAACACGTTAAGGGTAATTATGGTGAGTAATCAACATTTGAACATGATTTAAAATCTCCAAAAAGTTGAACCCTCATGAAGCTACACGGAGCATGTAAGTTACGGGTGCAGCAGCCACCAAATGAACACAAGTCGCTGTTTACACACCCATCTGCTTCTCCATAAGAGAAACAATATATAATAATATAATGAGCCACATAAAGAATAAAGAAATAAAGAAAGAATAAAGAAATATATAATAATAATAAAGAAAACCATAATAGAGCGAGAGATTTCTTCAACGTTTACATCATAAAATGCAATCTTTTCGGTTAAGATCATTTTTGTCTCCACTCATTAAAAAGTGTAGGTCCTAGTAGGTCTCATATCTAAGGGCAATGAATGAATGCATTTTTCTGATTAGTATGTTAGAAGTTATCTATATTTTAGGTTCATATTTTCAACCTTTTTTATTGCTTTGTTTCCTGACAGAATAATGCTTTTGAAGTCTTATGTTTTAAATTGTTTTTCCCTTTGATTCAAATGATGTCGGTGTAACCGTAAAACCTCCCCATAGCGCATTGTTACGTTGACTCAGCTTGAAATCCCATTCCGTGATGTGATAACCTTTGATTAGTTCGGTTTGGCAGCAACTGCGCAGCTCCCTTGATGTGAACTATTCTCGCCATAGTCAGTGGGGCATTTACGGTACAGCACCTGGCCTTAATTCCTGCGCACAAAACCGAGGCTGCCTGAAAGTGAATGGGTTGAGACGTGGGCTGAAATAGGCACAATGGGGAGAAAGAAAGCCCTGCATTGAGTTTGGTGCAAGTACACTTGTCATATAGTCGAAGGGTATAATTTACTAGCTCGTTCATCCCAAGAGACAATAAACACAAACTTGGGAGTTGAGTCATTTGTAATACTAGCTGTTCAAACAAGATGGCTGTTTTGCCCTTGTGAGCCAGAGCCAGGAAGGTATCGAGTTGTCAGCATCTTGAAAACTATTTATACTGCATGTGTGCATCTTGGGGCCTGATTTGATAAGATCTTAAATACCAGACATTAAACTGCGCTCTCTAAAGCCCAGTCCACATGGCAGGATAATATTTTGCTCCAATTATGATATCCCGACAATCTTAAGGATGCTCATATTCGCGTAATGGCTCCAAAGATAAATCTTACCTGATATTCCTACCTTGTGTGGTGTTTCTTGGGCCACTCTGACCTGAAATTGGGGATATTCAACATATTGGATTGTGCTGGCTCGACTTCTCACCGTGTGTGGTAGTCGTGAGATAGTCGTGATGGGACAAAAAGTTCAGAGAATATCAGGAGTGTGTCTACCAAGCGTGTGTCAAAGTGAGCTACATTCGAGCAAGACTCGGAAATTATGGAATCGTACATTGGAACCGGAGCAGAACAGAGGAATTTCCCCTTTTTGGGGCGTCAAACTCGTTTTTGTCGAGGGCCATCTTGTCGCTACAACTTCCCACATTGGGCCGATAATGATGAGGAAACCAAATCAATTTTAAATTGTCTCATAGTATTGTTGCTGTACGCAACAAATTAATGGCTTAGAAGTTTTGAAATCAGGAGGAAAGCATCACGGTTTTTTGATTCATTCTTGATTTTACCGTAACTAAACAAACCAAAAAAATTGCAAAATCCATACACAACAAGTCTATGAGATTGTCATCATGTGTGGAGTCTCCGCATTTGAAGTCTGCCGACGCTTTTAAAAGCTTGCTTACATCTAATAGATTGTGCAGGCTCATGGTAACGTCAACAATGAAGTGAAAACTTGAGTACTTAAGTGTTTTGCGAATTAGGGATTTCTGATGATTTTTACCATGGACTAATTGGGTGAGCCCAGCAAGTGCAAAATTGAGTTAGATGTAAAAATAAAGGGCAAAACACCTACGTAAAACCGAATCACAGGTGATAAACTAACTGTTCTGAATATAAACTCCATCGACAACTCATTCTGAATGCCTGGCAAACGGATGTCTGTGAAGATGCTGGCTAAGATTGTTAAATCTGAAATGCTTTTCAACATTGACTTTTTTGACACATTTTCTTTCTGTGTCGCCAACCATGGACCAAACAATTTTCCATTTATTTTTTTTTTATAATAAAAATGCCAAATACTAAATCAGGTATGTTTGTTCATTCATTTTTTGTAATGCAACATACGTTTTGATGGTTCAACACCGTTTTATATTTTGTCTGTATTTCCCATGTAATAAGTTACACAAAAAACATTGCATGACTTAACAAGTCGGACGTCTCAGTGGCGCAGTGAATAGCGCGTCCGCCTCGCGGTTAAATGGACCTGAGTTCAAATTCACTTCAAATTGTCCTTAGGTGCGCTTGGTTGAATGAATGGTTGCTCGTCTGCAATTGGCTTGCAACCAGTTCAGGATGTCCCCAGCCTACCGCCAGCTGGGATAGGCACCAGCATCCTGCGACCCTAATGAGGATAAGCGGCTTTAGAAAATTGATGGATGGACTTAACACGTCTCTCCAAATTACTTGCATTACTGAACAGGGAGACTGGCTTTACAGTAACAGTCACGGTAATCTTTTCTTATTTAGATTTCATATTTCATTCTTCATATTTGATTTGCATTTGATCCCAAATAAACCAGCATAAACGTGTACGTTTTGATGTCTCAGGCTGTTTCATCACGTACGTGACGAGCCATCAATAGGAGGTAAACGTCACGAGTGGCGGTGAGAGGAGTGCCCTCATCATTTTAAACCTTCAGTAAATGATGGCCTTCGTGTATTATCTGTCAGGTTCAAATGATTCATGACAAGGAAATAGAGAGCACATGTTCAGTAAAGTGAAGCAGCAATTAACAAGAACAATCCAAGTGTTTTGCAATCCAGGAAATGCCTGATCATGAACCCTTAAGTCCATGAGCAGCCTGGTGGCAATCTTTTCCTGTTGAGGTGTTTGCAATTATTTTAAAATGACTTCCCACAAATCAGTACAACGTGATGAGAGGCCAGGTCTTGGATGTTGAAAAGCAGTGCTAAGATTAAGTCCCAAGATCCCCTCTGGTAAAAAAAATATCCAAAGGTGGGTGAGAGTCACAGCAGGCGTTCCTCTCAGTTGGTCGGTGTTTGGTAATGGGCTCATTCAGCTGTAAGAGCAATTTTTAATAAGTGAGTACTTGTTCAAATACTTCAGCATGCTTCATTGGCCCATTTGGCGTTGAGAAAGGAATGGAAACAACTGAAAATGGGTGAATATATGAGCATTGTGTTGACTTATTGAAACTATTACAGTAAGTTATTAGTTGCCATACATGTCACCTACTGTAAGTGTAATATATCTGCTGTTTAGGTGAAACTTATAAATATTAAATGGTCATTATCGTTTTTCTCATTGAAACCCCTTTGAATGGTTATACATGCAGAAAAAGAAACTATAAACAAAACACTTGAAAATGAATGAAAATGCTTTTAATTACAGGCCCAAAATGTGTCATAAAAGAGAGAGGTCCTGCACATCTACCAGCACTGAGGTACAAACACAACTCTGCACTCAAGCTCTGTTGAATTTAACCACAACAGTACCATAGGTGTCAGAAAACTAAGTGGGGCCATGCCAATTATTGCCACTTTTTCCAAAAGTATTTTATTTATTGATTAATTTTAATACTTGATCACTGCCACGTGATCAAACGCATGTTGAGCAACTCACCTCATAAAGCAAAGCACTGCTGCTGTCAGGTTTTAGGTGAAAAACTGACTTGTTGTAATGCGCTCTAGGTCCCAGAGGCAGTTCAGGACACTAGGGCGGAGTTAAGTGAACTGCAACCGATGGCTGAGAATCGGACCAACCGGGAGGTGATCGTGGATCAAGAAAGCAGCAAGTACAGCACACCGCGCACAGGCGAGAAGACACAACATGATTGCCATATCTGACTCCATTCCGAATACTTTGTTATGATTAGCACCTTTGAAAGAATTCCGCCTTTAAAAATGCAACTTTATGTCCTCCAAAAA